>NW_006203847.1:377031-378336 GCF_000334495.1 Tupaia belangeri chinensis | reverse complement strand
AAAAATTGGAGGACATAAAAGCAGTGAAGGTACTTAATGAGAATAGGACAGTGTGGAATGGGGGAAGTGAAGAGAAGAGGATAGAGAAAGACAGCAAGTGAACAATAGAGAGGCAGGACGTTAGTGAGAAACAGATAGGGCTTATTAACTGTTGATGATGACATGTATAGTATTCTCAACTGGATTGGTCTGAGAAGTATTTCATGATGGGCAAAGTATTTTTACAAGCAAAATGAGAAATAGCAATTGACTGTTTTAAAAATGTTTTAAAAAATAATTATAATAATAATAATAATGATTGGGGAAAACATAGAAAAGATATCGAATGTTGAAGCGGGGAGATTAATGTCTTTGTACTGACTGACTTGCATGGCATTCCCTTTTGAAAAAGCAATGTAATACACTGTAAAGTTATATGTAATCCAATGTAATATAAAGAAGATTATGATGATAATAAAAAAATTTTAAAAAAAGTTTTGTTTATTTTAATTTTCAAAGAGTGTGAATGTTCATCAGAGAAAGACATAGAGAGAGACAGATGAGAAACAACACCCTCCAATGGTGTGTGGTCCTGCCACAATCCCTTCTCCTCCATTTTTCCATCTGGTTGGGATTTAGGACACACACGTATGTGCCCAGCACCTTTTCAAGTCACCTGGGCTGAGATTTGAACCACTGTCAGCCTGTGGAATATGGCTTACCTTAACAGATACGAAGCTGGCCTGAAAAGCTTTTTTTAAAAAGGTGAAAAAACAACATTTTGTAGTATCCTCTAGGTTACCTCTCAAAATACAAAAACTATATGGATGAAATATGGGAAAAAAAATCATGGAGCTAGCTCATTCTCTTTACTTTATAGATTAAAAATAAGCATTGTTAGTCCAGCTGCTATGGCACAGTTTTAAGGCAATGCTCTGTGATGCTGCACCCACACAGGAAGGTCCCAGGTTCGTGTGCCGAGGTCTCAAAGTATACTCTGGGTATGAACGCACAAGCCCATGATCTAGGCTGGCTGGAGCTGGGGATGAATCACTGTGAGAACCCTCTTGGGGGTGCCTTTTTGGTCTCTCTTTGTCTCCCTCTTATGGAAAAAATAAATTAATAAATTTTAAAAAATAATCATCTCTTGGGAACCAGCAAGTCGCTGGACTCGCACATAGTCAACTGTGGTTCACATCCCGGACCTGGTGGCTTAAAACTCGCGCCAGGTGCGTGTGCGTGCGTGCCCAAGATCCCGAGAGGAGAATGGAGGAGAAGGGATTGCGGCGTGACCATCCCTCCTGGGGGGTGATTTCTCGCTTTCTG
>NW_006203847.1:364962-376870 GCF_000334495.1 Tupaia belangeri chinensis | reverse complement strand
TTGTCATTTAGAGAAGGTATGAGCATATCCTTTGGTTGTCCATTTAATATTCTTCCCACAATAATAGAATAGTCATGTCAAATACAAAGGTAACTATATATAAATCACAACCTTCTTAAAAAAAATCTTAAACGTTTCTTTTTTTTTTCAGAATACCACACTTTGAAATATATTGCAGGAAGAAAAAGAATCATAGTTTACAAATTGAGGACTCAACATTCTAATAAATTTCACAATTGGGCACATCAAAACATGCTCTCATACAAATTATAAAATCTAGCAATTATCAAAATAAAATGTTGTATTATCAAATATGAAATATGGAGTGTTATAAGAAATCATGCTTCCATTTCTCTAATATATAAGGAATAAATATGGTTCGAATTCTTCCATAAGTACTACGCACTTGCAGACATTTTAACAGCAGAAAATATTTGAATCTCATCACTAGTAAAAGTAAATATATCTGTTTAGGTAAGAATATGCCAAGAAAGAATATTACTTATTTTATGAAGGAATTGCAAAAACAAATGTGTGTGTGAAACAGGAAATGAAAATAGAGGTACGGGGCTAGCCCATGGCATAAGATTAGCTATAAATTAACTTGAATTTTGCCCTTATTTCCATATCACATTAAAACTTTCATCTTAGATACATAATTTCAATACAGTGGTTCTCAAAGTGTGGCTCAGAGACAAACAACATTAGCGTCTCCTAGGAACTTGTTAGATATAAATATTCTCAGGCCCTCTCAGACATATGGAATCAGAAACAATTGGCTTCGCCAGCATTAGGAGAATTACCAAAGCCTCCAGGAGCTTCTGACGCTTGTGTATGAGAAAAAGTTTGAGAATTTCTCTTTTAATGGAAAGAAATTTTTTAAAAAATTATTTTATTTAACTTTATTTGTTCATTTATTTTAATTTAACCAGAGAGGGACAGAGAGGGGGAGGGAGAGAGAGAGAGACTGAAAGTGAGAAACAAGTCACTGGATCCGGAACTTGAACCATGGTCAGCCATGTGGGAGTCCAGCTCCCTTAAGCACCACACCACCTGCCAGCCCCAGAAAGGAATTTATTTTACATGCCATTGTCTCTTTATCTTTTCCAATCCAAATCATCCTTTAAAGATCAATTTATATCACCAATTCTACAAGAAAAGTTCTTGAAATATTTTAGAACACACCAACCATTTGTTACTTTGAAATCTACATATCAATTATAATTTAGCACTTAAATACTGATAAAAATAGCCTCAAGAAAACAGGTTACCTGAGGCTAAAATCACTTTGCATACATGACTCTGCTTTATTAGGTCCTAAGCAAAGCCATATCCCTAGTGTAAGTTGCTGCTTCTCTTTTATATCTTTCTTGTGATCTGCCATAACTGGCCCTTTCTAACTACTATTGTCTATCCTTATTCTGCTTCTCAAGTCAAAAACTAAATATGTTGGGGACCTGCTTATTTCTGAATATGCTGTTTTAATCTTGAAGAGTGCTGGCTCCCATTTCTTCCCAGTCTCAGAGAGCACAGAGTAAAACCATTCTTTTGGTCGCACTTACTTGTTTCAAAGGGTTTTAAAATTCATTTTTGTGTGTGAAAGTCCTGGACATAAAAATGCTTAATAAATTCTCTTTCTCCCTTGTGAAACCTTCGAGAATGAGGAAGAGGAAAGAGAAAGAGGGAACAAATCTGCCTTACAGCAGACTGAGTTTCAATCAACATAAAGGCCAAATTTGTATATAAGCATGTACAAGTTATTTGCAAATATATTAGTAAGATTCCAACGTGCAATTTTGTGGTAGGCAAGAAATAATTCACTGCCCAAATGCCTTTGTGATTTAGGTAGAAAGTATTTTTTTTAGACAGGGTAAGGAAGACTGTAAGAAAATTTAGCATATGAACAATCCACATATATTTATGAAATCCAAGCACATCATGTCCTACTCACAGGCAACAACAACTGCATTAAATAGATAAGGAGAAATCAATGGAAGCAAATGCATTTTTAGTTGAAAATTGAATTGCAAACATGACCCACATTTGTACTATAATATAGATGCTCTATAAGTGCAGTCATATTATATTTATTACTCCGCTTTATTTTTCTTCTTAGCGGCTAGCCCTTTTATAGTGTATAATTTGTATATCACCTGTTTATCTGCTAAAATGCAAGCTATGTGAGTGCAGAGGATAGTGTTTCTTCACACCTGTGTCCTTACTACCTAGGAAAGTGCTTGCCTAATAATTAGCACTCAATAAATATAAATTGCATGAATGAAAGAAGGAAATAAGACAGTCTTTGAAAATTAAAATGTAATCTCTTCAAAACTCTCAACTTTACTCTGATGTGTTTTCTGTTTTTCAAAACGCTGGTCTGATAGCAATGATAATTAAAACACAACATCTTCCTAATGACAAAATAGCAAACCACAAGATTGTTAACGAAACATCATGAACTCCAGTAAGCCTGCTTCTAGGCCAGACTACTTTTCTATCATTATTATTAATTCAATTCATTTAAATTAACTTAGTAAACTAATGTTGAATGTATAATCTTTCCCCCTGGTTTTATGAAGTAATAACACAAAATATTATTTCAATCACCTATTTTGAACTCTAGGACAAAACGTAAGTTCAAAAGTAGTTTTGACACTTTAAAAAGGCTTTTTGACATTTTCCAAAGGCTTTTTTTGGAACAAATAAAACTTTCAGAAGTTCACCAATGCATAAAACCAAATTTTCATAATTAATAATATTTTTGTTTTGCTGAAAGCTCTAAGTCATATTAGAATTATTCAACCATAGAGTTAAATATGTCCAAATGAAGTTAGAATTTGTGGTTGGACTGGTGCATGTATTTTAATATGTTACATCTTTATGTTTCTCTTCAAAACATTTAAGTTTATTTATTCCATTAGTGATAAAGAGTCAAAGACATAGCACTTCCTAAAAGGTCCAGGCACACTCTACTCCCCCAGCTTAACCTAACCTGGATCATGGGTATAGGTGCACCCAGCATACTCAGGGAGATCTCTGAACCTGAACTGGCAACCTTCCCCTATAGGTGTACCTCACAGAGGGTTGGTCACATTTTACTGTGTGCTACCCTCCATCTCCCCAAATTGTAATCTTTATATAGCTCAGAGCCCTTGGACAAGTCGTGCTGCTTATATATAAAACCTGTAATGTTACCTCATTCTAAAAGAAATTTCGAAGAAATGTATCAGAGGGTAGTTAAAAGTTCTGCAGAAATTACACTTTATTTTTTTAGATATCTCATTTTTATTTACTTTTCCATGAGAAAGAGAAATGTGAGTAGTCTGAATGCAGTCTCAAAAAAACAAGTTACTAGTTTTTAGGATAAATTAACATGAGACCAGGCAAAGAAAACTAGAAGAAAGAAAGCATAAAACTATCATGGAGGTCTAAGCAGAAAACCTTCTCCAAGTTTCTATCTTTTGTGGGATTTCTAGTCTCATGAACTAGAGTAAAGAGACATTATTTAACATCCAGGCCTTGCAGTCGATACTACAAAAGGCCACACCTTTGAAACAGAGCAAAATGAGCCTAGGAAGTGTTATCACCATAAACAACAGAGTGGAAAACTCTGTCCATATATTTTTTTAAGCTGCCTGGAACTTTCAGAATAAATTTTTTCAGAATTCAGGATTTTAAAATCTTAGTTAAGGCAATGCTAAAGGAAGAAAGAATCTGCTAAATCTCAGTAATAGGCACTGTGGCATTTTAATTTACCTACTACCATTCCTTCATTCTCCAGCTTGGTGAAAAGGGAGACTTCATATTCCTGATGCAGTTTGCTGATGTACAAAGGACAATATTAACCTCGTTCTCAAAAAATTGCAGTTATGGGAACCAGCAGTTAGAGTAATGGCTATGTCGCTGGACTCCCACGTAGTCTACCATGGTTCGTGTCCCGGACCCGGTGACTTAAACTCACGCCGGGCGCGTGTGCGTGATTGCCCAAGATCCCAAGAGGAAAATGGAGGAAAAGGGACTGTGGCATGACCATCCCCCCTGGGGGGTGATTTCTCGCTTTCTGTCTCTATATCTCTCTCTGTCTGTCTGGCGAGCGCACATGCCCTATAGCGAAAAACCTCTCCAAAAAAAAAAAAAAAATTGTGGTTATGTGTACTGACCTATCATGTGGTTCCTGAGGAGCTGGCTCAGAGGTTTGGCTTTGTTTCTCCTATCTTGGAACTTTCTGAGAGATGGAGCAATTCCCAGCATAGCATTTGTTGAAAACACTTAAATGCAAATATATTAGGCACAGACACTTAGGACAAGGGATAAGAAAGGGTAAGCAGCAGACAGACTAAATAGCCCAAGAGGGTCTGAAGAAGGTGATACATGAAGGAATAAAGTCTTTGAAAGCCCCTACGCACACGAGAGAATCTTGAAGTCCATGCACGTGAACAGAGCTGAACATATTGTTAGAAATGGAACACTTCATGTTTTCACCTCTGGCTAAAGTCTACACTCTGAGAAAGCAGGAAGTGAAGGCTAAGGGAGAGTTGTAAAGGGACTGGAAATGCATTAGCTTATCACTCACTGACCAATGTGCCAACTATATTCTTTGTGCAATGACAAACAATATAGTTTGTGTTGCTTAATTTTAAGTGTCAACTTGCCCATGGAATGCACAAATATTTAGTCTTTTTTTTTTTTTTTTGCCAGAGAGACAGAGAGTGAGAAATCATTCCCCAAGGGGGGAGGGGGGATGGCCATGCCACAGTCTCCTCGCCTCCATTCTCCTCTTGGGATTTGGGGTACACATGCATACAAACTCAGCATAAATTTTAAGTTGCTGGGTCTGGACTCGAACCACTGTTGACTATGTGGAAGTCCAGTGATGTAACCATTACATCATTTGCTGGTCCCATAGTCAAATTATTCTAACTGCCTCTGTGAGGATATTTTTGAATAAATTTGACTTTTAAATAAGTAGACTAAAGTAAAACAGTTTTATCTCTCTAAAATGGGCAGGTTTTAGTCAATCAGCTGAAGGTCTGAATAAAACAAAAGGTTGACTCTCCTCCAAATAAATGGTAATTTCCTCCTGTCTGACCAGCATAAGATTGGACATCAGGTTTTTTCCTGCTTTTGGACTCCAAGGTCAGCTCTTCCTGAATATCAAGCATGCTGTCCATCAGAATAAACCTATACCATTGGTAATTGACAGTCCTAGGTCTCCAGCTTACTGATTGCAAATCTTGGTACTTCTCAGCCTCCATAAGCACATAAGTTACTTATAACAAAATGCATTCACACACACACACACACACACACTATTCATTATGTTTTTTAATGTGCAATCTTTAAAAAAAATAGTTTAGAATGGCCACTAAACAAAAATACACAATGTACAAAAACAGCAGCAACAAACCAACAAACTCTGTTGATAGGATAAAATTTGATTTATAGTGTTAGCATAGTATGATATTCAATAAATTTTCAACTAAAAATACTTAGACATTCATGAAATAATAAATTATGGACCATTTATAGGAAATTAAAAAAAATAACCAGAACTGAACCTGAGGTATTCCAACCATTGAAACTGATAGACAAAAACTTTAATTGGTTATTATAACTGTGCTCAAAGAGCTATGGGAAACCATGAAGATGATGTTTCAGCAAATATAGAATATTAGTAAAAAGAAAAATTATACTGGCTTGTCAGAAAAGTCATTAAGCATTTTTCTGTTTTTCTACGAAAAATTCCATTTTCTGACAGCCTAATATATAAAAAAAAGAGCCAAATAGAGATTTCCCAGTCTACCTGAACCTGCTGGATGCACGTAGGCCCATGATCTGGTTTGGTGGGAAATATGGGGGGAAATTGTTACAGGTTCTCTTATTTATCTCTCAGTCTCTTTCTCTGTCTCTCACTCTCATGAAAGAAGTAAACTTTAAAAAATCATGTAAACACTTGGGACCAGCAGTTGGTGTAATGGTTATGTCACCAGACTCCCATGTAGTTGCCTGTGGTTCGAGTCCCAGATCTGGTGGCTTAAAACTCACACTGGTAGCATGTGCATGTATGACCAAGATCCCGAGAGGAGAATGGAGGACAAGGAATTGCAGCGTGGCCATTCCCCACAGGGCATGATTTCTCACTTTCTGTCTCTCTGTCTCTCTCTGTCTTTCTGGAGAGTGCACACGCCCTACACCAAAAACCTCTCCAAAAAAAAAAAAATCATGTAAACACAATAAAAGAACAAAATATTGGGTCGTCAGAAGAGTCATGACACATTTCTGCACAGAAAACCATAGAAAATACATCATGGCTTTTTTCACAACTCAGTATATCAGTAAATAAATAGTCTTCATGAAAATAGATACAAATGCCTCCCCAAATTATTAATTGAATATAAAAGATACAATAAAAGATAATACATCTAGAAAATAAGTTCTGATAACCTTAAGATTTAACAATGTGTGTTGTCGTATTTACATAAAAGAGAGCAATACTGTCTATATAAACACAAATAATGCTTAAAAAGCATTTGATAAAATTTAACAACCATTCATAATAAAACAAACAAACCAAAATCTCTCAACACACTATAAATAAAAGAGGCTTCCTCAACTTGATCAAGGGCATAGATAAGAGCTGCAGAGAATTTCAAATGTAATGATAAGGGCTGAATATGCTTTTTCCTTGACCATAGGATCAAGTTTATGAACTCTGCTCTCATCAATGCCTTGACCATTTTTAGGTTCATTTGTTTTATTTACCTAAAGGTCAACCCAGAATCTGAATCATGTGGTCTTCCATGTGGTTCAAACATTTCAGAGCAACACCTTCTCAGCTGCGACACCACTGCTGGGCTTGTACTCAGCATTTTACTAAGGGTCTCCATACTATAATAAGGCTAGACAAAGAAATGAAAGGCAAGTGGACGGGCTGGATGCAGTAGTAGTACAACCAGACCCACATAGGAAAGGTCCTGAGTTCGGGTGCTAGGCCCTCCTTGAGAACCCTGAGCATGCAAGTATGTGTTAGTGCTAGTAGTCTGGGCTGGCTGAGACTGCAGGTTTACTGTTGTGGGAAGACCTTGTTGGATGTGCCTATCTCTTTCTTCTCTCTGTATCATGGAAATAAATAAATAAATTCTGAAAAAGGAAAACTGATAGGAAAAGAACAAATAAAGCAGTCTTTATTCACATATGACATGATTCATGCATACAGAACCTCCAAAAGAGTCTACAAGAACTAGTTAGTAAATTTAGCAAAACATAGGATATAAGGCCAGTATCAATTGTATATCTATAGGCTAAGAACAAAATAGAAAAATTCTACACCTAAAATGTCATATAAAATTGCATTTAAGTTATAAAATAATGCTCAGGAATTTGAAAGAAACCAAAATTATACACCAAAACTACAGAATATTGATGGGAGAAAATTTTAAAGCAATTTTTGTTTTTAAGATTTTACCATAGTGTGTGTGTGTGTGTGTTGTGTGTGTGTGTGTGTTCTCAGCAGAGAGACACAGAGAAAGAGAAAGTGAGATATCACTCCCTGGGGAGATGGCCACACTGAAATCCCTACTCCTCCATTCTCCTCTCATGGTTTTTGGGCACACATACAAATATGCCTGGCATGATTTCCAAGAAGCTGTTCAGAACTCGAACCATTGTGGGCCATGTGGAAGTCCAGCACCTTAATGACCACACTTTCTGTCTCTCTGTCTCTGTCTGTCTGGCGAGCGCATGTGCCCTGTAGCAACCCCCCCCCACCCGCCAAAAAGAAAAATGTCATGACTTTTCCACACCACACCATTTTAAGAATGGAGATTTAAACTGTCATTGAGAGATTTAATATTGATAGAATATGACTTTCCTCAAATACCTATTAATTTAAAAGTCTTGATTAACATCCTTGCATACTATTACTATATAAATTTTCAAAGTGTTTCTGGTTTATATTAAAATGTAAAGAATCTAGACTACAAAAAAAAAAAAAACCATGAAGTTAAAGATTAATACTTGAAACATGGGAGTTTAACAGTCACTTTAAAATTACAACAATTGGGACCAGCAGATGGCGGAATGGTTATGTTGTTGGACTCACACGTAGTTGACCGTGATTCAAGTCCCAGACCCAGTGGCTTTAAACTCATGCTGGGTGCATGCGCGTGCATGCCCAAAACCCTGAGAAGAGAATGGAGGAGAGGGCATTGCAGCATGACCATCTCCCCCAGGGGTTGATTTCTCATTTTCCATCTGTCTGTCTATCTCTGTCTCTCCAGCGAGCACAAGCACCCTATGGCAAAAATCTCTCTTAAAAAATTATAGCATTTAAGGGAGTGTGGTACTGAAGTAAAGATAAAAGTATTGCTAATTGATTTTTGAGCCAACAGGTGGCATGGAGGTAAAGGCAGTTAGATTCCACATGGCCAAGTACAAGGTCCAAGTCCCAAACTCAGAGGCTTGAGAAAACACACAAAGTGCCTGTGTATGCATGCCCAAAATCCAGAGAAGAGAATGGAGAAGGTATTGGGGCATAGCCATTCCCCCTCATGGGTAATTACTCAGTTTCTCTCTCTCTCTGTTTCTCGCTGTCTCTCTCCAACAAGCACACACACACTATAGTAAAAATCTGAAAAAAAATTAATTGATTTTTAATACTAAAAGTAAAGTGTAAAACTAGACTACATAGTAAAGAAAAGAGAAAAATAATTTTCTCATAGGTGCGGCAGTATTTTTCAGACAGAAAATTATAAGTCTAAAAGGAGACAAAAAGATAAATCAGACTTCATTAAAATTAAAAATACTGCCTTATGAAAGATACCATTAGTAATTTAAAAGACTTCAGAAACAGGGAGAGCATATTTATAAAATTTATATCTGGGGGCTAGCAGGTGGCATGGTGGTTCATGGTGCTTGACTCCCACATGACTGACTGTGGTTTGAGTCCCTGACCTGGTGGATTGCTTTCTCACTTTCCCTCTCTCTTTTTCTCGTTCTGTCCCTCTCTGGTCAAATTAAAATAAATAAATGAAGTTAAACAAAATAATTCTTAAAAAAAATATCTGACACATTGACATTACTTACAGCTCAATAACACAAATGACCCAACATTTTTATGTCAAAGTATTTGAAAAGACAGAGAGAAATAGACAGAAAGTGTGACATCACTCATCCAAGGGGGGTGGGGATTGGTCATGCTGCACTCCCTTCTCCTCCCTTCTCCTCTTGGGATTTTGGGCATGCATGCCCATGTGTCCAGTATGAGTTTCAAGCTGCCAGGTCCAGGACTTGAACCACAGTCAACTACATGGGAGTCCAGAACTTTAACCTCTACATCACCTGCCATCGCCCAAAATGTTTAATATTGATGTGAACAATTCTCGAATTCTTTAGACATTAGAAAATGAAAACACACAATATCCACTCAAATACCTAAAATGAATAAGGTTAACAATATGTTGTCTAAGATGTGTAGCAATGGAACTCTCATTAGTTACAAAAACACAGCTTTCAAAGTTGATCCAATAGGAAGCAGAAAACTGAGGTATTCTTATGTATATATTACACATATATTATATATTTATATTTACATTGGGTTGCCAGAAAAGTTATGAAGGATTTTTGCACAGAAACACATAGAAAAATATATCATGGGGCCAGCAGTTAGCATAACGGCTATGTCAGTGTACTCCCATGTAGCTGACCATGGTTTGAGTCCTGGACCCAGTGGCTTAAACTCATGCCGGGCACGTGTGCGTGCATGCCTAAGATCCCGAGAGGAGAATGGAGGAGAAGGGATTGCGGCGTGGCCATTCCCCCTGGGGGGTGATTTCTTGCTTTCTGTCTCTCTGTCTTTGTCTGTCTGGCGAGCGCACGTGCCCTGTAGCAACACCCCCCACCCGCCAAAAAGAAAAATGTCATGACTTTTCCACACCACACCATCTGCTGGTTCAATACCACCTGATGACCCAATACATATTATATTATATATTATATATTATATACTACATATTATGTGTACTGTATACTATGAATTATGTGTAATTATATAATAATTAATTTTATTATCAAAAGCCTTACCAAAAAGAAAACCCCAGGACTATATGACTTAACCATAAATGTAACATAATGCAATACAAACTGTTAGAAACACTTCAGAAAATGTAAAAAAGGGATATAAAATAGTACAACATATTTGAGAAATATTTTTAGGAAATTCTTTTACAACTTTAGAATTTAAGACAGTGTTCAATTTTTCTTCTAATCTAATATAAAAGTATCTTTTCTTCAAGCTCAGTTGTAGATTTTGAGAAAGGGGACCCTTTTTAAATTAAACCAGTGATTATATCAATACCACCTGATGACCCAATACATATTATATTATATATTATATATTATATACTACATATTATGTTTACTGTATACTATTAATTATGTGTAATTATATAATAATTAATTTTATTATCAAAAGCCTTACCAAAAAGAAAACCCCAGGACTATATGACTTAACCATAAATGTAACATAATGCAATACAAACTGTTAGAAACACTTCAGAAAATGTAAAAAAGGGATATAAAATAGTACAACATATTTGTGAAATATTTTTAGGAAATTCTTTTAAAACTTTAGAATTTAAGACAGTGTTCAATTTTTCTTCTAATATAAAAGTATCTTCTGTTCAAGCTCACTTTTAGATTTTGAGAAAGGGGACCCTTTTTAAATTAAACCAGTGATTATATTTTAATATTCTTTTTTTTTTTTTTTTGAGAGATTTTCACTGTAGGGCGCGTGCGCTTGCCAGACAGACAGAGAGAGACATAGAGACAGAAAGCGAGAAATCACCCCCCAGGGGAGATGGTCACGCCGCAATCCCTTCTCCTCCATTCTCCTCTCGGGATCTTGGGCACGCACGCACATGCACCCAGCGTGAGTATTAAGCCACCGGGTCCGGGACGTGAACCGCGGTCAACTATGTGGGAGTCCAGCGACATAGCCATTACACTAACTGCTGGTTCCCAATATTCTTGAGTTAGAATTCTGAAATAGCTCTGAAAAAAGTGAGAGTAAATATGGAAATTGACCCATATAGAACATATACTGGTAAGTATTCCTTACCTATAGGACCTAAAAGCAATGTATCAATTAAGTCAAATTTCTAAGACTAGCCAAGAAATGTGTGTATGTGTATTTTTAAATTAGTTTTCTTAAAAGTTACTATTAATTATTAAGAATACTGAATCAATGCTAGTATCATTTCCTAAACGCTTAGAACATTTCATATTTTATTAATGCAAACAAATGCTTATCTAAAAAGAAATGTGTTAATATGAAACTAGTAATGAATAAAATTGTAATTACAAATCAGTAGCATGAAATGATTTTGAGCTTTAATTTAAAAATAAAAAGTAAAGACTTTGACCTTCCATTTTCTCACGGAAAACAAAAGGATTTAAAAATGTTGATGCTGAGATAGAATACCAGCACCAAGTTTTATGGGGTAAATGATCTCTTGTAAATGATCTCTTGTTCAAAAGAATAACAGAGCAGTAAAAGATAGAAGACCCTAAAACAAGTACTAAGTGATTCTAACTTGAAGCTTATTTAGACTATTAAAATATATATTCAAATATATACTACTCAATCTATAACACAAGAAACTGCATTAATAGTGTGTGCTTATAGGAATCAGCAGATGACATAATGATGATGTCACTGGATTCACATGTAGTCAATCATGGTTCGAGTTCTGAATCCTGTAACTTAAAACTCACACTAGGCACGTGTGTGCATGTGCAAAATTCCAAGAGGAAAATGAAGGAGAAGGGATTGAGGTGTGACCATTCCCCCTGGGGGGTGATTTCCCACTTCCTCTCTCTGTCTTTTGGAAAGCACATGTCCTATAGCGAA
>NW_006203847.1:353108-364915 GCF_000334495.1 Tupaia belangeri chinensis | reverse complement strand
TACTAGAAGAAAAAAGTATCTGTCTCTAGCAGATAAATTTTCCTAACCTGACATTTAAGATTTAAGAAAAAAAATTTTCTTAAATTTGTTAATTTTGGGGACCAGCAGTTGGCATAATGGCTATGTCACTGGACTCCCATGTAGTCGACTGTGGTTCAAGTCCCGGACCTGGTGGCTTAAACTCATGTCATGCCAGGTGCGTGTGCGTGCGTGCCCAAGATCTCTAGTGGAGAGTGGAGGAGAAGGGATTACAGCGTGGCCATCTCCCCTGGGGGGTGATTTCTGGCTTTCTGTCTCTGTCTTTCTCTGTCTTTCTGGTGAGTGTAGGCGCCCTATAGCAAAAACAAAACACACACACACACACACACACACACACACACACAAACTCTCAAAAAAATTCTGTTCATTTTCTCCTCTTAATTATCTCTGGTTCTGATTTAATAGACAACCAAGTAGATAGACACATTGGAATCATACATTTATATAACCATATATTTATATCAGCCTATTTATTGCACACATATGATATCATAAACATATACATATGTTAGTGATATATACATATATAAATACATATTGATATGTAAGTGTATCACTATTTTATTCTATTTCCCATAAGCACAGATTATTTAGAAAAGGAAATAGAATAAAATCATGCCAATTAGCACACTGTATTACAAATTTGAAATAGAGCATAATTATATTAGCACAAAATGTATAAGTGTGAAAATATGTGCATCTGGGACGAACAGTTGGTGTAATGGCTGTGTCGCTGGGCTCCCATGTAGTTGACCATGGTTTGAGTCCCAGACCCAGTGGATTAAACTCACGCTGAGCAAGTATGTGTGAGTGCCCAAGATCCCGAGAGGAGAATGGCGGAGAAGTTATTATAGCATGGCCATCCCCCCTGGGGGGTGATTTCTCGCTTTCTGTCTCTCTGTCTCTCTCTGCCTTTCTGGCGAGCACACGTGTCTTATACTAAAAACCTCAGAAAAGAAAAGAAAAGAAAAAGGAAAAAGGAAAGAAGAAAAGAAAAAAGAAAAGAAAGGAAAAGAGAAAAAAAAAAAAAAAGAAGCACATCCTTGGTTTATCCATTTTGCCTGGCATAGAGCTGTACATACAGTAAAGGGCTACTGATGTGAAACGACATTTGCTATGCTTAACAATTTCCAATACTTGCATGTAATTGTTGGTATATTTTATTTTACTTTCTAATGACCTATAACTAGTTCTTTTTCTACCTTTGAAATTTCAATAAAAGAAGCAAAAAGGCCTGATGTATTCGGCCAAAGACTCATAAAGGGAAAGCTCATCAGGGATTACATAAAAAGGCATATACCCTGTAGCAGTAGTGGGTCAGTGTTATCAGAGAAGCAGCAATAGCAAACAATGGGATGGTCATGCTTGTCCCACATCCACCATCAGCAGACTGATACTTGCTTCACTACCAGCAAAACTTGCAGTCCTGGTGTTTCTTCTAGCAGCAACAGGTGACCCAGAATAGGATTATCTCAATCCTATTTCCACTGGCAGAGAAACATTCAAACTCAGTATTTCCCAAATCTCTACCCAGTGGCCTCTACCAACTGAAAGAAAGTTACCCAAGTACTGGTGCCCCTGGTCTTTCACCAAGTAAACAGAAGGTGCTTGCCTGCTTAAGCAGCACAGGAATAGATAAGGAAACCCATGGGTAGCAAAGGGCTGAAACACGAAGTAGGAGAAATACTCCATTACAAGAGCATAGCATTCTCCAAAGCTTCCGTACGTGCTTCCCTTATGGCACAAACAAGAAAGTGATGTAACATGTTAAGTGCTAAAAGCAAGGAATGGTAAAGAATGCTAAAGAGTTACTTCTATATCTAGTGAAAGTGTTCTTCAGGAACAAACAGGACAGACAAAGAAAAACCAGCATTTACTGGCAAGCCTAGTTTTAGTGAGTAGCTAAAAGATTCTCTCCAAATAGAAAAGAAAACAAAATAAAATGAAAGTAATAGAAGACTTAGGACTTCAAAAATGAAAGAACAATGAGATGGGTAAAAAGAGGGGGCAAATATAGTAGACTGCTCTTGTCATGAGGTGCTTAAATCATATTTGAGGATTGAAAAAATAAGTAACATTTCATGCACTGTAGACAGAACACTTGACAAAATTATATTTCAAAACTGGGGAAAGTAAAGGGATTTTATTCTCAGAGAGGTCTGATTCACTACTGCACTCAAAGTGATAAAACATTAAATTCAATAGGTTCTGATAAGTTAAATATGAATATTGTATTATACCTACAGCAACTTCAAAAAATTCCATCTATACTGCATCCTCAAAAACAGTAAAAACAAAACAAGATGGGATCCTAAGATATATTAAAGTGATTCATAGGAAAACAAGAATGAGAGAAAAAAAAAGCAAAGAAAATGAACATAAATTAAGTAACAGAATGGAAGAGTAAAGCTTTGACAGTATCTATTATTACTACACAAGTAAATGATCTAAAAATAGCAACTAAAGAAACTTACTAGCAAACGAAAAACTGTGACTCAACCAAATGCTATTTACAAGAAAATAACTCCAAACACAATGATAAGATAGTTATAAATAAAGGGATAGAAAGAACACATATCATGCTAACATTAATATAAAAGCAGAAATGGCTATTTTAATATCAAGTAAAGTAGAACTCATACTAAAAACTGTTATAAGGACAGGAAACAGACAGTAATGCAGTGATGAAATAATGATCTGCGAGGCTGACCCACAGGAGAAGGTTATGGGTTCACAACTGGAGACCCTGTTGAACATGCCAGGTGTGCATGTGCACATGATGCAGGGCTGACTGAAGCTAGGGATGGATCACGGCATGAACACTCCACTGGGGTGCCATTGTCTCTTTCTCTCTCTTTGTCTCTCACTCATAAAATTATTTTAAAATTCCATAAGGACAAAGAAGGAAATTACACGGTGATAAATGAATCAATCCAACAAGAATAGTGATCCTAAATATGTATGCACCAAACAAGAGTTTCCATTTTCTGTCTCTATTGTTTGCCTACTCTGAATATTTCATATTAGATGGAGTCATGCAATATATGGATTTTATAATATGGCATCTCTCACTTAGTATGCTGTTCCAAGATTTATCTAAGTTGTAGCATATAAATGTGGGTGAATCGTACTACTAGTACTACACTCCTTTTTTGTTTGTTTGTTTTTTTGGAGAGATTTTCACTGTAGGGCGCGTGCGCTCGCCAGACAGACAGAGAGAGACATAGAGACAGAAAGTGAGAAATCACTCCCCAGGGGATGGTCACGCCGCCATCCCTTCTCCTCCATTCCCCTCTCGGGATCTTGGGTATGCATGCACACGCGCCCGGCGTGAGTTTAAGCTGCTGGGTCAGGGACTCAAACTGTTGTCGACTACATGAGAGTCCTGTGACGTAGTCATTACACCAACTGCTGGTCCCAGTACTTCACTCCTTTTTTATGGAATTACTTTTTGTATATACAGTCATCAGTTGATGCTCATTCAGGTTACTTCAACATTTGCTGTTAGGAATAGTGCTTTCATAAAAATGGGGACCAGAAGATGGCATAATGGTTACATTACTGAACTCCGATGTAGTATACTATGGTTCGAGTCCCAGACCCAGAAACTTAAAACTCACACCAGGTGCATGTGTGTGTATGCCCAAGATTCCAAGAGAAGAATGGAATAGGAGGAATTGTGGCATGGCCATCTCCCTGGGAGGCAACTTCTCACTTTCTGACTATCTGGTGAGTGCATGCACCCTATAGCAAAATCCTCTTTTAAAAAAATTCATGTGCAAGTTCTTTTCTATATTCTCAATTCTCTTGGTTATATACTAGAAGTGTAATTTGGGGGCTATATGGAAACAGTATGATTAACTTTTTTGAAGAACTTACTGACTTTTATGTAGCACCTTATATTCTTTTTTTATCTTAAAGAATTATTTTATTTTACTTTAATTATTTATTTTTACTAATTTTAATTTGACCAGAGAGGGACAGGCTGAGAGAGAAAGAGAGAGAAAGAAAGCAAGAATGCAAGCCACCAAGTCCTGGACTTGAACCACGGTCAGCCTTATGGAAGTCCAGCATCCTTAATCACCACACCATCTGCTGGGCCCCAACATTTCTCATTCTAATGAGCAATTTATGAGTGTTCCAATTCTTCCATATCCTTGCTAACATTTATTTTTCTTTTATTAAGTTATAACCACCCTAAAGGGTATAAAGACTTATCTCACTGTGAGTTAACTTACTTTTCCTTAATGATTAATGATGTAAAGTATTTTTTGTGTGCTTATTGGCTATTTCTATATCTTCTTTCAAGAAATAGTTGTTCAACTCCTTTGCTCATTTTGAACTGAGTTATAAAAATTTTACATTGTTCAGTTATACGTTTTTGTCATACATTTTGGACACCAGTGTCCTTATGGTTATTTGTTTTACTACTTTGTCTCTCATTCTGTGGATTATCTTTTCTCTCTCCACGTGGCATCTTTTGATGCACAGAATTTATTATTTCTTATGAAATTCAGTGTAGCTATTTCACCTTTTGTTGCCTATATTTTGGTATCATATCTAACAAATGTTGTCTAATTTAAGGTTATGAAGATTTACACATGGGACTAGCAGATGGCATAATGGTTACATCATTGGACTCCCACATAGTCGACTGTGGTTTGAGGGGACCCAGTGGCTTAAACTCATGCCAGACGCATGTGCATGTACACCCAAAATCCTGAGAGGAGAATGGAGGAGAAGGGATTGTGGCGTGGTCATCTCCACTGGGGGATGACTTCTTGTTTTCTGTCTCTGTCTCTACAGAAAGTATGCGTGCCCTATAGAAAAAAATCTCTTTCTAAAAAAAAAATCCAGAGATACAGTTTTACTTTTAAGTGTTTTATCATTTTAGCTCTTATATTTAGGTGTTTTATATTTTCTGAGCTAATATTTCCATACAGTTTGAGAGCGAAGTTGAAATGATCTCTTTTGTATGTGGATATCCAATTGTACCAGCACCATTTGTTAAAGAAAATATTCTGATGTGATGGTTTTGGCAACATTGTCACAATAAATTGACCATAAGTGTATGAGTTAATTTTATAAATCTTAGTTCTAGTCCGTGACTATCCTCATGTCATCACTACATTCCCTTGATTATTACGGTTTTGTTGTGAATTTCGTTGGAAATCAGGAAACTTGAGTCCTCTACTTTTTTCTATTTCATGACTGGCTATTCCATGTTCCTTGTATTGTCATAGAAATTTTAGAATCAGCTGTGCATTTTGAAACATAAACACACAGAGACATTTGACAGGGTTTGCTTGAATCAGAAGTTAGCTCTGGGTAGTATTTCCATCTTAACAATATTAACTTTTCCAATCCATTGCATAGGATGTATTTGCATTATTTAAATTTTCTATGCTTTTAAAAACAATGTCTTTTCAGGTTTCTGTGTACACCACTTGTAATTCCTTGTTTGAATGTATACAGTTTATGCAATGTGTTTTATTACTTTGATACTATTATAAATGATATTTTCTCTCATTTTTATTTTGGGTAATTCATTAGTACTTATATAGAAATACAACTGATTTTTTTTTCTTTTTTTGGAGAGGATTTTGCTATAGGGCACGTGTGCTCGCCAGAAAGAGAGAGACAGAGAGACAGAAAGCGAGAAATCACCCACCAGGGGGGATGGCCATGCCGCAATCCCTTCTCCTCCATTCTCCTCTCGGGATCCTGGGCACGTACGCACACGCACCCGGTGTGAGTTTAAGCCATCAGGTCCAGGACTCGAACCACAGTTGACTACGTGGGAGTCCAGTGACATAACCATTATGCTAACTGCTGGTCCCTAAATACTACTGATTTTTGTATATTCCTCTTATATTCTAGAACTCTGATATACTAATTTATTAGCTCTAATAGTACTTTTGAAGTCTTTTCTATTGAGAAGACCATGCATCTCTGAATAAAAATAGCTTTATTTCAGCCATTTCAATCTTTGCTCTTTCACATTTGATTAATTTAGTTGAAAATGAGTCAATTTATTTGATACTTTCAAAGAAACAACTTTGATTATGTTGATGCTCTCTATTTGGAGGATTTAATCAATTTACATTTAATGTAACCACTAAAAGTTAGCTTTTACCTCTGACTTTTACTCTTTGTTTTCTATATATATCATATCATTTTTTTATTAATTCCTATATTTTGTGTTTAAAAGACATTTTCTGATGTACTGTTTTCATTACCTTTTTATTTTTAAATTATATGTTATTAATTTTTTTATTCGTTGTCCTGTGAGTTATAATTATCAACTTGATTCACAACTACCTAGTACGCTAATATCAACTTAATTTCAGTAATATGCAAATCACTTGTTCCTATATTGCTTTGCCAACCCCCATTTATGCTTTTAATGTTACAAATTACATCTTTATATATGGTGTGTCCATCAACATAAGTATAGAAAATTATTTTTGAAGTTGTCTTTTAAATCATATAGAAAAAATTAAGAAACTGCAATTATATTTCTTTTTATATTTGCATTTAATTTTATATTTACATTTACTGCTTTAAAAAAAGTCTCTGAAAAGATTTAATTATTGTCTTTTCATTTCACCCTGGAGATTTCTTGTACCAGTCCTTATAGGTCAGGTCAAATACAAGCAAACTCTCTCAAAGTTTATCTACAGAGTCTTAATTGAAGATCCCTTGTATGGGAACCAGCAGTTAGCGTAATGGCTATGTCGCTGGACTCCCACGTAGTCGACTGTGGTTCACATCCCGGACCCGGTGGCTTAAAACTCACGCCGGGTGCGTGTGCGTGCGTGCCCAAGATCCCGAGAGGAGAATGGAGGAGAAGGGATTGTGGCGTGACCACCCTCCCTGGGGGGTGATTTCTCGCTTTCTGTCTCTATGTCTCTCTCTGTCTCGCGAGTGCACGTGCCCTATAGCAAAAAAAAAAAAACCTCTCCAAAAAAAAAAAAAAGATCCCTTGTATATGGTGATCCATTTCTTATCTTACTAGGAATCTGTTTATCTTCTTGGACATATAAGGGTTTTTCATCAAATGTAAGTATTTCCAGGTATTATTCCTCTAAATATTTCTTTTGTTCCTTTATCTGTCCATTGCTTCATAAATTTCCATTATGCATATATTGGTACACTTCATGATGTCAAATAGAACCCTTAGATGCTGTTAAGTTTTCTTCATATTTTTTCTGTTGTTCAGAATGGTAATCTGAATTAAATATCTTCAAATTCACTGACTTGTTTGCTTTCTCGCATATGACATCTATCTAATGTAATGAACTCTTCAGTTAAATTGTATTTCTCAGCTCCAGAATTTGTATTTAATTTTTTAAAATATTTCATATCTTTTCATTAATACTCTCAATTTTGTTAAACCTGTTTCACACTTTTAGTGGCTATTTTAGTTCTTTCAACATATTTATGACGTATTATTTAAATTGTTTTTGTAACATTCCAGCCATATCAGCATCTTCAGGCAGGTTTTATTTTAGTTTAGTTTTCTGGTATATGCCCCAGATTCTTCTTTCTTTGCAGACTTTGTAAGTTTTAATTGAATACTGGGTATTGTGGCCATTCTGGAAATCATGTTCTTTCTACTGAGTGGTTTCTTTTTCTTCTGTTTGTTGTAGTAGTTGCTTATTTAATAATTCTTCTAAAGTGATATTATAAAGCCATTATTCTTTTCAGACCATTGAAATCTTTGATTCACCAGATTTTTTTTTTTTAGTTAAAAGAGAGAGGAAGAGGGAAAGTGAGAAAGTGTCCTCCTTGTGGGGAATGATCACACCACAATCCTTTCTCCTACATTTTTTCCTCCTTTTGAGATTTTGGGCCTGCTGGCACACATGCTTGTACGGGTCTTAAATCACTGGGTCTAGAACTGAAACTGCAAAGCCAGGTATTTGAAACCAGCTGCCTTAAGCCCCATGCCATGGGCCAGCCTGATTCATTAGAAGTTTAGTCATCAAATGATTAGACAAAGATTTCCTTGAACTCTTGAAAGAAAAAACAGAAAAAAAGAAATCTCTCCTAGACATCACGGATAGGACTTGCGTACAAATTGAGCCATTTCTTTAATACTCAGTTGGACGATTTACAACATTGCCTTAGCTATCACTTTCTACTTCTTCAGAGACTCAAAGTCAGCCAGAGGTAATATCTTGTAGACATCTCAGGTCTTTGCTGGGCATGTGTACAATCTTGAGTATGTATTTCATCTTCTAGAATCTTAGGAATATGTCGGAGCTTTTAAAAGCCCTTATGTAAATCTTATTCCTCAGCCTTTCTTTACAAGCTTTACAGTTAGTTTCTTATTTTTCTCAACTGTTATAACTGCCTCAGGCATCAGTGACAAAAATATTTGCCTGTAAATATTTCAATAAACACTTTCCCCAGCACACACATACGCACAAAGTAGCTTAGCACTGCATGAGTTCTGAGTCAGGCAAAATAAGATAAGACGTTTTAGGTGTTCTGCCAGCGAGCAACAAGACAGATTAAGCAATGACAATTCTTTGAGGATGAGGTCTGTTTTCCTTCCTCCAGTGCTGAGAATGTATGCTGTTATTTTCAGTGCTACTGCTTGAACTTGGGAGTATAAGAAAGGACTACAATAAGCTAAAATGTTCCAAAGCATGCTACTTGAGATTCAGCCATTGTTTTTTTCTCAAAAATCAGTTGATGCAAGCTTTTACTCCAAGCTTTTGGTTAATGTCTGAAAAAATTGCTTTCGAGATTGTTTGTTTTGTTTTGTTTATTACATTTAAGAATGTGCACAAATTTGGAGTTCCTTACTCCTCCACTTTCTCTGGCATCTCCATGTAAGATGTTCTAAAGTACAATGTTATGGAACTAACTAGCAGTTGTCAGTTGTTAAGTAGGGTAGGTGAAAAAGTATGTGTGAGATTATGAGAAGGCAGTATCAAGGATCCCTGTGATCACGGAATATTTTCAATATTGGTTGTGATCATGTATATAAGGACAACATTTAGGGGCTAGATGGTGGCACAGAGGTAAAGCCTGACAGTATATATGGCTGACCAACATATAAAGGTTCCAGGTTTACATATGAAGGCCTCTCTGTATGATCTGAGGCCGGCACACCAAGACTCTATTAAACGGGCTCTCTCTCTCTCTTTTGCTCATGAGAGAAAGAAATCAATAAGCTTTTAAAAAGAACAAAAATTCGTAAAACTAAATATGTGTGCACATAAATGAGTACAAGTAAAACTGAGGAAGTTTTGACCAAGAAAAGTGAATTATATTTATGTTAGTATACTAGCTATGAAATCATTCTATAGTTTGCAAGATATTATCATCAAGTGGAACTAAATAAAATGCACCCAGGACCTCTATGTTTTGTTTCCTACAACTATGCGTGAAAATACAGTTGTTTAGAAGTTTAAGTGAAGAAGAAAACCTTTAAAGGAGATTGAGTTGTAAATATGATAGAACTAAAACGCTAATGTCCTAAGAAAATTAGATTCCATCTTTTTTGGAATGGTTAAATAAGTACAGTCTTTGGATCTATGCTGCCCAGCACTTATATTGTTAAATAGCAACATAATGCATTCACTAAATGATCTTTGTAAATATCATGAATGAGAAACTGAAAGTATATTTAGAACAGAGTCTCTCTCAGTGTGTGTTTATCCATTCCCTTAATATGGTGCTTTTAATATAAACATATACAGGAGGAAAAGAAAGAAAAAAATAACAGAAACAAAGAAAAAAACCCAGCTTATTCCAGAGTTTTGTGATGCATATACAATGTCCTAAATTATTCAGCACAAAGAGCAATCATTGAAATAATTTAATGGTTTGCTCTGGTAATGTATTTTATGTCCCTTGAAATAGTATTCATTGATTATTGGCCATTTTCAACCCAGATTTGTTCTTGAGTATTAGGACTTGTTTTTATACATTAAGTGAAAAGTCCCACATATCCTGTTGACAAACAGTGTTCTTACTCCTGTGGTTTCTGCTTTTAGCTTTACTATTATTTTACTGGATAATTTCCACTGATCATTACAATTGTTCTTGCAAATTTCTTAGGAAAACTATGCTTTTATTAGTTTGAAAGTCTCCTATCCCTTGCTGTGTGAAAACGACTCTTGCTGTGATTAAATGAGGAGCAAAAAGTCACTCACCGCAGGTCAGGTGGCATTCAGTATCCTTTCATGCAGAGTAAATGGGACTGGTGAGCTTTCTACTGAACATTATTTCTGGTAGTCTTCGGAAAGAAGGCAGACTGTGTGAACCATATACAGATGGACTCGTGCCTTCTCTGACAAGCGGGAAAGAGAATTATTTTTTCTTTCTTGACAAAGTTGAATAGGTTCAGATTATTAGCATTAGTCACTTTTACAGCCGTCTCAGTTTCCTCTGTGTATACTCAAGCACAGATATTTATTTTCTTGTTTCTCCTGTTGTGCCTTATTGTCTTATGTTGAACCAAAGCAACCAGAAAATTGAAAGGAAGACTTCTTGCAAGTGGAGGGAAAAACCAGAAACAGAAGTGGTTTATAAAAATTAGATGATCTCCTATAGTAGGAATTTATATTCTCTCCCTCTCTCTCTCTCTCTCTCCCCAGCCAGTATATTTTAATATGTGGTTCGATGTTTAATAGTTGCATTTTAAATACAAGAAGATATTAATAGTAAAAGAATGAAATGAAGAAAAACTGACCCACTTAGCAAATTATATTCTAAATTTCATTATTTTTCCTTACAGACTAACTAGTTCTTTACAAATAAAAGTATAATAGTAAGTGATTTCAAAATAGCAATTCTCTATTTTTTTTTCACATGGATGGACTGGTGAAGCAACTATGTCCATTAAATGATGAGGTTCAACCTGCAAAACTGATTAGTCACACACACACATGCATACACACAAAAAACCCTCAAATACAGTAAAAATGGACACACAGATAAAGGTAATTTACAATGACAAATAAGAAATATAGTTATCTTGGCTGCACCTCAGAACTTTACGGTCAACAGCTTTAGTCAAGGCTCAAAACAGTAAAATGTGAGCACAGCTGTCTCTAAGAATGGGCAAGGTATGTGTAATTACTGATGAGGTATGCATGCATGCAAAAGATTTAAAACTGTTCAGTCTCAGGCAGGCTGCCTGGTCTGGTGGTTGGGACAGTTGGATCCACATGATTGACTATATGACTTGAGTCTCAGATCCTGTGGCTTGAGGAACACCGAAGGCAAAGATGCATGTATGTGTAAAATCCTGAGAGGATGGAGATATGGGGAAGGGATTGCAGGTGACCACTCCTTATGGGGGAAGTGGGTACAGACTTTATCCTTTCCCTCTCTCTTTGTCTCTCTGGCTCTCTCTAGCCAACTCACATGGCCTTTAGCAAAAACAGAGGGAAAATAAAACACTGAAACTGTTCGGTATCACTATGAAAGTTGAACTGTATTAAAAGAAAATATTTTGCATCAAGTCCACAATCTTACTTCATCCTATATAGAAAGTAAAGTTGACCAGGATCTCTAAAAGTACTTCACCATTTGGGTAAATGAAACAAAATGCTTCACTGATCCCAGTTCTTGGTTGTACCTCCTAAAGCAGAAGCATTTTGTAGACAAAGGAGTGCTTCACAGAATTGGAATGTCATTCACATTTTAATTGAGTTAAGGATTTGTACTTTCCATAAACATTTAAAATTTTGAACTTTTTTTTTTTTTTGGAGAGGGTTTCCATATAGGGGGCGTGTGCTTTCCAG
>NW_006203847.1:327807-353035 GCF_000334495.1 Tupaia belangeri chinensis | reverse complement strand
CCTTCTTCTCCATTCTCCTCTCGAGATCTTGGGCACGCACGCACACGTGGCCGGTGTGAGTTTAAGCCACCGGGTCTGGGACTCAAACCGTGATCGACTACGTGGGATTCCAGCAACATAACCATTATGCTAACTGCTGGTCCCCATTCTGTGATTTTTATATACAACTTCTAATTTGGGTTTGTAGCACTAACATTCTGGGCTCTTTTTCCTCGAAGTTTTTGCTATTGCAGTCTTATTTGTTCTTGGCTTTTTATTGTTGCTGTTGCTTTTTTTTTACTTCTTTCACATAAATATGTTTTCTTTTTTTTTTTTTCCTTTTTTTAAATTATTTTTTTCATTTCATTTTCTTCCATACATTCAATCACATTATTATTTGTCTTACAAAATGGATATTTCAACAGGTGAACATTTCTCCCTAGTACTGTTGATAAAACTACGAAATATCTTCAACAGATAATACCACATTCTACTGTGCAGAAGAAAACTTTTAAGGTTGAGTAGGTGTCCATGAGCAGAGCCCCTCTATTATTTCTTGGAGAAAGATGAATCTTGTTTTTTTGTTTTGTTTTTTGTTTTGTCTTGTTTTGTTTTGAGGGTGTGTGTGCTTACTAGAGAGAAAGGGGAAGACGGGGCAGGGGGAGGATTGAGAAATCACCTCCCAGGGGAGATGGCAATGCCACAATTCCTTCTGCTCCAATCTTCTCTTGGGATTTTGGGCACACACACATACATACACCCAGCATGATTTTCAAGCCTCCAGGTCCAGGACTTGAACCACACAGTTAGCTATGTAGGATCCAGTGCCTTAATATCCATGCTACCTGCTGACTCTGCAGGGTGATTCTTAGTGAAAGTCATAGTGCATCTGTTCTTCAATGTTTGGTTTACTTTATCTGAGAATGTTGGAGGTGAAGATGTTCTTGCACTGGTTCCATTTCTCATTGGGTAGAAGACCAATGTTCAGTGAAAAGATATTCTCCAGGTTAATCTCATTGCCTTTTGTATCTCCAGTACCCTTTTTTTTTTTTTTTTTAAATAGAGCTTTGAAAAAATGTTTATTTCTTCTAGGAGTGAGAATCAGACAGCAACTACCCCTGCCTCAACAGGTTCTTAACATCACAATTCACTCTCAGCCTTAGCCAGCCCTGGATTAGGAGCACACATGTGCCCAATTACCTAAAAAGGTCTACAAGCAGGAATCTGGAAACTTCTTATGTGGGTCAGCCTCATGGAGCATCACATTTTATTGTTGTGCCATTGTCCAGGCCCTGTATCTCTATTTTCTAGCCGTTGAACATTTTATCTTTATTGTATTCATTTAAAAATGTTACCATTAATAGACTCGCTAGGTTATCACTCTGATTGATCTCCACATAAATCTCAATCTAGATCTTGCTGAAGTTGACCATTTAGAGCAAATTTCAAAGGATAAATATAAAGTCATATGTGTCTTCTTCATTCAATTTATACATAGGGATGGATGCCACATTATGACATCTATTCTTTCAAAATAGATCCAACTTACAGTTGAGGAATATCAAAAACAAAGTGAAATATTAAACAATATATATTTTGCATAGTATTTAATAGGATGAATCAATGAAAACATTGCTTTAGTTTTATTAATGTTCTTTTTTTTTTTTTGGAGAGCTTTTTGCTATAGGGCACGTGCGCTTGTCAGAAAGACAGAGACAGAGAGACAGAAAGCGAGAAATCACTCCCCAGGGGGGATGGCCACGCCGCAATCCCTTCTCCTCCATTCTCCTCTCGGGATCTTGGGCACGCACACACACACACCTGGCATGAGTTTAAGCCCCCGGGTCTGGGACTTGAACCATGGTCGACTACATGGGAGTCCAGTGACATAGCCATGATGGCAACTGCTAGTCCTCATTTTTATCCAATCTTTAATCAGCTTTCTAAAACTGCCATATCAAATGTTTATTCTACAGTTGTTTATAGGTGCACAAAAGTGTCTTTTCTATGTAAAAACTGGGGAACAAAAGCTAAAAATATTATCTCTGTTTCTTCACATGGTCTTCCCTCTGTGTGTACTGTGTCCTAATCTCTTCTTATAAGAGCAGCAGTCAAATTGGAATAAGACCCACCCTTTTTAAAGTCTAAAACAAACAAATAGGCAAACCAACCAACAATGACAATAAAAAACGTAAGAAAATTCCATCAAAGTTAAAGTGAGAAATGCATTACTCAAAAGATTACAAGTGGAAAATAAATATTGAGTCATCAGAAAAGACAGGACACATTTTTGCACAGAAAAACAGAAAAATACATCATGACTTTTCTGATGACCGCATAGAGATAAGAAGTTTTAGAGACATTAATCAATAATATTGTTAAGCAACAAACAAAACTACCTGCTCTCTATTTTTATATTTGATTATAATATATACTTATATATGTAATAATGATAATTCAACACTTCTGTCCTCAAAATAGTTATTTATTTTCCACATTAAGAATAAAAAATGGATGTAATCAGGTTAAAATTGGTGAATACTTATCCTGTGATATTTTGAACTATTTACTGATTAGCATTTCTTCCATTTTGGACATCCTTGCCATGGTTCTCTGCCTCTTTGACTTTGGTATTGGCCATATGATATTTGCTTCAGATAACAATAAGTTTTAAATGCAATTTGTAGTCTCTGGCCCCTTTGTTTGGCTCTCCATCATTAAAAAGAATATGTCCCGGGACCAGCAGAGGGCTTGATTGTTATGTTGCTGGACTCCCATGTAGTCGAACTGCGATCTGAGACCCAGATCTGACAGCTTAAAACTCACGGTGGACACATATCTGTGCATTTCCAAAATCTTGAGAAGAAACTGGAGAAGAAGGGATTGTGGTGTGACCATCCTCTCTGGGGGGCGATTTTTCGCTTTTTGTCCTGTCTTTCCAGTGAATGCACATGTCCTATAGCAAAAATCTCTAAAAACAAAAAACAAAAACAAAACAAAACATGTCCTTAGTAATGGTTACATTCCTTCAGCATAGATTCCTGAATGTGAAGATATGTGAGCCATATTTACTCAAACCTAGCGCAGCACAGAATATGCTGGCCCAGTAGAGTCCAGTGTGTCCAACATGTAACAGCAAAATTCAAGAAAGCACTAATAGAGATATAAGATACCTTAAAACCTAAAATAACAGAAGTAAAAGAATAAATATTTCCTATTTGAAGCCTCTGAGAATATGTAGCTCTTTGTTAAACCATACAACATAGTGAAACCTTAGCAGTATAATCCACTGCTTTAAACAGTTTCATATTTAAATAACCACAGTTTGTAGGGTCAATTCAGTCAGGTTGGTTAACTGTTGGTTATAACCAATTGCTACATTATTGGTGATCAAGATAGAAGAAAATTCATCATTAATGTGCTCGTAAACAGTTTTGTTAGATTACACTTATAGAACCATCAGAGAATTCATAAGAGTGGAAAATCACATGATAGCAATGAAAGCACTTTGGATTTACTTGTAATCAATAAACTTGATTACAAATACAATTTGATAAAAGGAATAAGAAAAAGAAAATCCATTAGCAAAACCTCTATTAGTTTCTAACTGCGAGTTCCAGATTGAGGCACACATCATTGATACACAAGACATTCATTTTAGGCAGTTAGAGAGCAAGTTCATTTCATTTCTAAAGACTACTTGACGCAGTCTGAGAAAGGTTATGATCATCACTAGAATTTTAGATAGAATCTATCAAGGCTAATATTTTAAATAATCACAATTTATCAAATTCTTTATAATTATCATGAGGCATTCAGTTTGTCCAAAAGAAGGACATTTTTACTTTTAAAAATATACCAATTATTACAATTTCTATCTCCTTTCTTATGTGGAATGTCCAAAAGCCATTGTAAATAAACAGCATAGTCACAAACATAGAAGAAACACACAAACAAGGAAACTACAAATGATAATGAAAAGGTCAGTGTTTTCAAAGGTTACTAAACAGTGGCTCAATGGAAGGTTGGCAGCTAACTGTGCCCAGAATCACAATGCTAATCTCTGTCAGTGTGTAGCATTCAGAACTTCTAAATTTAGAGATGAATACACTCTCAGCAAGCAGTGGAAGGGCTATTGTGTTATCTGAAACCCATCAGTGCCATGTAACAATAACCTTTATTTTGGTATTCATTTTAAAAAATCTATTTCATACTGATTCCCATTGTTGGCCTTGCATTTATTTATTAAAAAATAAACCCAACAGTGATTGTATCCAACACTGACTGTTACAGATAATTGTGCTTAAATGCACAGTCTTAGATAGAAAGGTTTCTAACTCTTCTTGATGCTGATCCACACACTGATAAACTGCTCTTTCAAAAGCTTATTTAGATTACAAAATCTATTTCATACTGATTCCCATTGTTGGCCTTGCATTTATTTATTAAAAAATAAACCCAACAGTGATTGTATCCAACACTGACTGTTACAGATAATTGTGCTTAAATGCACAGTCTTAGATAGAAAGGTTTCTAACTCTTCTTGATGCTGATCCACACACTGATAAACTGCTCTTTCAAAAGCTTATTTAGATTACTTACTTTGAAAGGTTTCTAACTCTTCTTGATGCTGATCCACTCACTGATAAACTGCTGTTTCAATAGCTTATTTAGATTATTTACTTTGAGGTAATCTGTAATATTTCTAAGACAACTAAGTATATTTTAAAAACTTAAATAAATCATAAAGTCACAAAAATATCAAATCATAACTTTACCCTATATCTCAGGTAACCTTTGGTTACTCATTCATCTATTCATTCAATAAATAATTATGGATGACCAGCTGGGGGGAAGGCCACACCACAATCCCTTCTCCTCCATTCTCCTCTCAGGATCTTGGGCACGCACGCACATGTGCCAAGCGTGAGTTTTAAGCCAACAGGTCCAGGACTCGAACTATGATCGACTACATGGGAGTCCAGTGACATAGCCATTACGCTAACTTCTGGTCCCAGTATACTGAAATTTAAAACAAAAAGTTTATATCTTAGTCTATTTGTGCTTCCATAACAAAATACCTGACATTGAGTAATATACAAAGAGAATAAATTTATTTCTCACAGCTTTGGAGGCTGGGATACCCAAGATTAAGGAAAAACCATGTCTGGTCTCTGGTGAGGGCTGCTCTCTTTTCCCAAGGTGGCATCTTATTGCTACAACTTCTAGAAGGGGACAAATGCTGTGTCTTCACAAGATAGAAGAGCAAAAGAGCAAATGAGAACTATGCTAGTTTCCTCTATCCGCTTCATAAGGCCCTAATCCATTCATGGGGCAAGACCCCCTCATGACTTAGCCATTTCCTGAAAGGTCCAACCTATTAATACTACCACAGTGAATATTAAGTCTTAACACATGAATTGCAGGAAACGGGGAGGCATTCAGACAACAGTTTATTTATTTATTTTTTAGTGGGTATAAACTTAACAAGAAATCTTTAGAGATCCTATTTCTCTCCTCCCTTTTCCCAATGCAGCTTCAAGTAATTTCCACTTTAGGTGGATATGGCCAGAAGATGAAGTTCCATCATCCTTCGGTTCCCAAGAAAAGGTTACTGTATATTTTTAGGAACAGCAATAAGGTCAGCATTTCTTATCCATTGTACCTCCAAATTAAAGAGGCAAAATTCCTGGTGAGTATGCTGAGATAATTGAAATGTCTTTTCTCCCACAATACTCTACCTATAAGATGGAGACTCTATCACTAGCTTGCTTATAGGCCAGAAGTTTTATTTTGTTTTGTGGGTTTTGTTGGTTTTTTTTGGTTGTTGTTGTTGTAAAGGGCATGTGCACTTACTATAAAGAGAAAAGCCTAAGGTAGAGAAAGTACTGCCCAGTGGATGTGGTTACTCTGAAATCCCCTTTCCTCCATTTTTCTATCCTGTCAGGATTTTGTGCATGCATTCATGTCCATGTTCCCAGAGTGTTTTCAAGCTGCCACGTTTGTGACGTATTTGCATAAAATAATATCAAATCATAACTTTACCCTATATCTCAGGTAACCTTTGGTTACTCATTCATCTATTCATTCAATAAATAATTATGGATGACCAGCTGGGGGGAAGGCCACACCACAATCCCTTCTCCTCCATTCTCCTCTCAGGATCTTGGGCACGCACGCACATGTGCCAAGCGTGAGTTTTAAGCCAACAGGTCCAGGACTCGAACTATGATCGACTACATGGGAGTCCAGTGACATAGCCATTACGCTAACTTCTGGTCCCAGTATACTGAAATTTAAAACAAAAAGTTTATATCTTAGTCTATTTGTGCTTCCATAACAAAATACCTGACATTGAGTAATATACAAAGAGAATAAATTTATTTCTCACAGCTTTGGAGGCTGGGATACCCAAGATTAAGGAAAAACCATGTCTGGTCTCTGGTGAGGGCTGCTCTCTTTTCCCAAGGTGGCATCTTATTGCTACAACTTCTAGAAGGGGACAAATGCTGTGTCTTCACAAGATAGAAGAGCAAAAGAGCAAATGAGAACTATGCTAGTTTCCTCTATCCGCTTCATAAGGCCCTAATCCATTCATGGGGCAAGACCCCCTCATGACTTAGCCATTTCCTGAAAGGTCCAACCTATTAATACTACCACAGTGAATATTAAGTCTTAACACATGAATTGCAGGAAACGGGGAGGCATTCAGACAACAGTTTATTTATTTATTTTTTAGTGGGTATAAACTTAACAAGAAATCTTTAGAGATCCTATTTCTCTCCTCCCTTTTCCCAATGCAGCTTCAAGTAATTTCCACTTTAGGTGGATATGGCCAGAAGATGAAGTTCCATCATCCTTCGGTTCCCAAGAAAAGGTTACTGTATATTTTTAGGAACAGCAATAAGGTCAGCATTTCTTATCCATTGTACCTCCAAATTAAAGAGGCAAAATTCCTGGTGAGTATGCTGAGATAATTGAAATGTCTTTTCTCCCACAATACTCTACCTATAAGATGGAGACTCTATCACTAGCTTGCTTATAGGCCAGAAGTTTTATTTTGTTTTGTGGGTTTTGTTGGTTTTTTTTTGGTTGTTGTTGTTGTAAAAGGCATGTGCACTTACTATAAAGAGAAAAGCCTGAGGTAGAGAAAGTACTCCCCAGTGGATGTGGTTACTCTGAAATCCCCTTTCCTCCATTTTTCTATCCTGTCAGGATTTTGTGCATGCATTCATGTCCATGTTCCCAGAGTGTTTTCAAGCTGCCAGGGTCAAGACTTGAACTGCAGTTTGCTATAAGGAATCTGACTTCCTATGCATAGAGCTTAACCTCTGCTCTATGAGGCTTGTCACAAAAGGCAGAGCTTTATGCTGGTATAGGGAAACCAAACCAACTAGAGGGCTACCACCATACCTGGTGCCCATAGTAGTGTCTCTTATATTTTGCCTAGGTGGAGAGACATTCTGTAAGAAAAGATTCCACCAAAGACCTCCCAAAGAAACAGAAGATTGGGAGGTTCAAATGAAAGTGCTATCAAAATAATAGCTCTTCCTAAATATTACAAGGTAAACAATAGGCCAGCTAGTTCTCCAGAGAAAAATAGGGATAAATACAATTAGAAAGAGTCCTTCTGGAGTAATAACAAACCTTGAAGATCAGCATCAAGATTAATTCCCAAATTCCATGACAGGGGGCTAGAGAAGAGGCCTGTTGATCAAGTTAAGTCTAAGACCAATTGTTAAAAACAAAAGAGAAGTCAGCTAGTAATTAGTGAAGCCCAAAAGCTGAGACTGATATCAAATGAGAAATACCACTTAACAAAGATTATCAGGGAAACAAGTAATCAAAGAGACTTCTACTAAACCAATTCTGCTTTGCAATGTGACTATATGTATCATTAGTCAATCATACTTGAGATGATGCTAATGAGGTGGCTTTTGGAAGATCAGGACTGGTTGCAAGAGGAACCAACCATCTTATCAAAAAATTGAAACTTTCGGCTCTACCATCCAACCTCTGAGGAGAAGACAGGGGAGGAAGTGGAGATTGGGTTCAATAACCAGCAGCTAATGCTTTGATCAATTAATTATACCTACATAACAGAACCTCCTTAAAACCCTAAAGGGAGTGGTGTTCAAACTTTCCACGTTGGTGATCACATTGATGTGTTGAGAAGGTGGTGTGCTTGGAGAGGGCAGGGAAGCTCCATGCATCCTCCCTCCTCATACCTTGCCCTATGCCTTTCTCCCATCTTTCTAATCCTGAGTTGTTTCCCTGAATCTTTGAGGCATAATGCTGAATTATTGAACCTGAGGATGACCTATAGGTAACCCTAAATTATAACCAGTTGGGAAAAAGGACAAGTGATAACCTGGGACTAGTGATTGGCATCTGAAATAGTAGGGAACAGTCTAACCTATGGGATCTGCAATAACTTCATGAAGTTAAGTATTAGAAGTAAATTGTAGAAATCCAGTTGGTGTTCAGAGCGTTAGTAAAGTGGTTGATGTGTATGATAAATCTCTACATATTTAGTGTCACAGCTTTGAGTGTATAGAAAAACAGGTTTTTATTCTTTTAATGATCCATTCAAGGAATAAAGGAAGGAATAGAAACTGCCCATGAGGGGCCATGCCTATAGCAGTGCTTAAGTACCGTGCATAGAAAGCTGGATCCCACATGACCAAATCTTGGTCCCAGTGGATTACAATACACACAACTCGTGTGTGGAGGAAAAAATGATTGTGGAATAATTGTTCCCCATTGGGGAGTGCTTTCTCTTTCTTTATTTCATTCTATAAGTTGGCTCTATATTAATATGTATATGTTCATTTCCTATCATAGTGACTCTTCTTCAGGGGTCCCTGTCCTATTTACCTACTCATTGGGTCTACTTCCTATCTCAGTATCACAATGTATTAAAGAGGCAAAATTCCTGGTGAGTGTGCTGAGATAATTGAAATGTCTTTTCTCCCCCAATACTCTTACCTATAAGATGGAGACTCTATCACTAGTAGAACACGTTGAAAAAGGTAAGGCCTGATTGCCCTTACCTTAGCTTGCTTATAGGCCAGAAGTTTTATTTTGTTTTGTGGGTTTTGTTGGTTTTTTTTGGTTGTTGTTGTTGTAAAAGGCATGTGCACTTACTATAAAGAGAAAAGCCTGAGGTAGAGAAAGTACTCCCCAGTGGATGTGGTTACTCTGAAATCCCCTTTCCTCCATTTTTCTATCCTGTCAGGATTTTGTGCATGCATTCATGTCCATGTTCCCAGAGTGTTTTCAAGCTGCCAGGGTCAAGACTTGAACTGCAGTTTGCTATAAGGAATCTGACTTCCTATGCATAGAGCTTAACCTCTGCTCTATGAGGCTTGTCACAAAAGGCAGAGCTTTATGCTGGTATAGGGAAACCAAACCAACTAGAGGGCTACCACCATACCTGGTGCCCATAGTAGTGTCTCTTATATTTTGCCTAGGTGGAGAGACATTCTGTAAGAAAAGATTCCACCAAAGACCTCCCAAAGAAACAGAAGATTGGGAGGTTCAAATGAAAGTGCTATCAAAATAATAGCTCTTCCTAAATATTACAAGGTAAACAATAGGCCAGCTAGTTCTCCAGAGAAAAATAGGGATAAATACAATTAGAAAGAGTCCTTCTGGAGTAATAACAAACCTTGAAGATCAGCATCAAGATTAATTCCCAAATTCCATGACAGGGGGCTAGAGAAGAGGCCTGTTGATCAAGTTAAGTCTAAGACCAATTGTTAAAAACAAAAGAGAAGTCAGCTAGTAATTAGTGAAGCCCAAAAGCTGAGACTGATATCAAATGAGAAATACCACTTAACAAAGATTATCAGGGAAACAAGTAATCAAAGAGACTTCTACTAAACCAATTCTGCTTTGCAATGTGACTATATGTATCATTAGTCAATCATACTTGAGATGATGCTAATGAGGTGGCTTTTGGAAGATCAGGACTGGTTGCAAGAGGAACCAACCATCTTATCAAAAAATTGAAACTTTCGGCTCTACCATCCAACCTCTGAGGAGAAGACAGGGGAGGAAGTGGAGATTGGGTTCAATAACCAGCAGCTAATGCTTTGATCAATTAATTATACCTACATAACAGAACCTCCTTAAAACCCTAAAGGGAGTGGTGTTCAAACTTTCCACGTTGGTGATCACATTGATGTGTTGAGAAGGTGGTGTGCTTGGAGAGGGCAGGGAAGCTCCATGCATCCTCCCTCCTCATACCTTGCCCTATGCCTTTCTCCCATCTTTCTAATCCTGAGTTGTTTCCCTGAATCTTTGAGGCATAATGCTGAATTATTGAACCTGAGGATGACCTATAGGTAACCCTAAATTATAACCAGTTGGGAAAAAGGACAAGTGATAACCTGGGACTAGTGATTGGCATCTGAAATAGTAGGGAACAGTCTAACCTATGGGATCTGCAATAACTTCATGAAGTTAAGTATTAGAAGTAAATTGTAGAAATCCAGTTGGTGTTCAGAGCGTTAGTAAAGTGGTTGATGTGTATGATAAATCTCTACATATTTAGTGTCACAGCTTTGAGTGTATAGAAAAACAGGTTTTTATTCTTTTAATGAAACATTCAAGGAATAAAGGAAGGAATAGAAACTGCCCATGAGGGGCCATGCCTATAGCAGTGCTTAAGTACTGTGCATAGAAAGCTGGATCCCACATGACCAAATCTTGGTCCCAGTGGATTACAATACACACAACTCGTGTGTGGAGGAAAAAATGATTGTGGAATAATTGTTCCCCATTGGGGAGTGCTTTCTCTTTCTTTATTTCATTCTATAAGTTGGCTCTATATTAATATGTATATGTTCATTTCCTATCATAGTGACTCTTCTTCAGGGGTCCCTGTCCTATTTACCTACTCATTGGGTCTACTTCCTATCTCAGTATCACAATGTATTAAAGAGGCAAAATTCCTGGTGAGTGTGCTGAGATAATTGAAATGTCTTTTCTCCCCCAATACTCTTACCTATAAGATGGAGACTCAATCACTAGTAGAACACGTTGAAAAAGGTAAGGCCTGATTGCCCTTACCTTAGCTTGCTTATAGGCCAGAAGTTTTATTTTGTTTTGTGGGTTTTGTTGGTTTTTTTTGGTTGGTGTTGTTGGAAAGGGCATCTGCACTTTCTTTCAAGAAGAGAAAAGCCTAAGGTAGAGAAAGTACTGCCCAGTGGATGTGGTTACTCTGAAATCCCCTTTCCTCCATTTTTCTATCCTGTCAGGATTTTGTGCATGCATTCATGTCCATGTTCCCAGAGTGTTTTCAAGCTGCCACGTTTGTGACGTATTTGCATAAAATAATAAAAAATAAAAATAATAATGAAGGGGGAAAGAGAGTGGAGCTAAATAGGAGTGAAATTTCTATAACCAGCTAAAATTAAGTCAGTATATATCTGAAGTAGATACTGAGAATTTAAGATCTCTATTATAAGCCCTAAAGTAATCACTAAGAAGGTCAGCAGGTGGTATGGTGGTTAAGGCACTAGATTCTCACACAGCTGACCACAGTTCAAGTCCCAGACCAGGCAGTTTAAAAATCCACCGATTGTGTGTGCACATGTGCCCAAAAGCCCAAGAGGAGAAAGAAGGAGAAGGGATTGTGGCATGACCATCCCTCACTGTCTCCCTCTGGCTAACACAGGTACCCTATAGCAAAAACCTAAAAAACAAACAAACTAAGAAAATAACCCAAAAATATAATGAAAACATCATTAAAGGAACCAAAATCTTATAGTAGGAAGCCTTCATGAAATACAAGAGAATTCAGTAAATGAATAGTAGAGAATAAAAAGATTTGAGACATAGAAAACAAAAACAATGACAGACACAAGTTCAGCTCTATCAGGAATTACATTACATGTGAATGTATTCAAGAATGCAAACAAAAGATGTGGCTGGCCAAACTAGTTTTAAAAACCAAATCAAAAATAAAATAAAATAAAATAACAGATTGAACTAGGACCTGACTGTAAGTAAGACACATGTCTTAGATCCAAAGATTAAAATATAAGCTGTAGGCCAGCCTCATGGCCTGGTGGTTAAAGGAGATGGATCCCATATGGCCAATAATAATCAACATATAACATGAATATAGACTAGAAGAGAGCTGTTCAAATGAATTGATGTCTGTTGTAACACCTATTAAAATATATTTAGTAACTTCAGGGTTAAATCTTTAATATGTATCGTCACATTAGACCTGTTTGCAGTATTTAAGCATTCAGTCCATTGGGTACCACATTACCTATTTATTCATCCATTTGTAGAAACTTAAGATTGATTCCATATCTTGGCTATTGTGAATAATACTGTAGTGAATGTGGGAGTACAGATAACTCTTCAATACATGCTAACTTCATTAGATAAACGGGTGAGGAAAACGTGGTATAGATATACAGTGCAATACTATCCAAACATTAAAAAAAAGATTGACATACTATCATTTGTGACATGGATGAACCTGGAGAACATTATGCTAAGTGAGAAAAGCCAGGCACATGAAGATAAATGTCACCTATCTCACTAAATGTGGACTCTATAAAAGTAAAATTCTATGGCCAGTCCCAGTGGCACAACAACAATGTAATCTCCATAATGCTGGGCGCATAGGATAGGGCTCTGGTTTGTGTCCCAGAGTCACCCTGTGTGCATAATCCTGGCTGACTGAGGCTGCAGATGAGATTGTGGTGTGGAAATTCTGTTGGGGATGCCTCTCTGTCTGTCTCTATGTTTCTCCCTCTCTCTTAGAAGTAAATAAATCTTTTAAAATAGCCACACTCTTATTATAGAAGCAAAGTGGAATGGTAGTTACCAAAAGCTGGGACGGGGGGAGGAGGAGGGTTGGGAAAATACTGGCCAGGGGATACAACATTTCAGTTAAAAGAAATGAATTCAGAAATCTGCTGTACAACATGGTGATTATAATTAATAATAATGAATTGTATACTTGTAACTGCTGTGAGTATAGTTTTAAATGTTTGCATCACAAAAAATAAGTATCAGAGGAAATAGATATGTTAATTAGCTTGATTTGGTCATTCTACATTGCATATATACATTAAAACATCATATCATATATCATAAATATATACAATTTTTGTCAAATAAAAAATAAATAAAAATGTGGGCCAGCCAGTTGCATAGTGCTTAAGACAGCTGGATCCCACATAGCCAAGAATGAAGTTTGAATCCCAGAACCTGTACCTTAAAAAATATACTGGGCTGGGAACCAGCAGTTAGCATAATGGCTATGTCGCTGGACTCCCACGTAGTCAACTACGGTTCGAGTCCCGGACCCGGTGGCTTAAAACTCACGCCGGGCGTATCTGTGTGTGTGCCCAAGATCCCGAGAGGAGAATGGAGGAGAAGGGATTGTGGTGTGGCCATCCCCCCTGGGGGGTGATTTCTCGCTTTCTATCTCTATGTCTCTCTCTGTCTGTCTGTCTGTCTGGCGAGTGCACGCGCCCTATAGTTACACTGGGCATAGGGTCGACAGGTGGCGTGGTGGTTAAAAGTGCTGGATTCCCGAATGACCAACCGTGGTTCGAGTTCTGGACCTAGCGGCTTGCTTTCTCATTTTCCCTCTCTCTCCCTTTCTCCCTCTCTCTCTCTCTCTCTCTGTCCCTCTCAGTCAAATTAAAATAAATAAATAAAGTTAAAAAATAAACACACTGGACACATATGCTTCCATGTCCAAAATCCACCCCCCCAAAAAAAATAAAGAAGACTTTTTGATATGACCATCCTTCACGGGGGTGTGTGCATACTCACATTTCTTCTTTCTGTCTTATTATCTCTTTCTTCCAGTGAGCACAAGTGCCCTCTGACAAATATAAGCAAATAAATAAATAAATGCAAGTGAAAGTTAAAAAAAGAACACAAAAACATAGTGATTTTTGATGATAAATAAACATTTTTAGTAAGTCATGGAACCTGTATATTTTCCATAAAGACAGGTAAAGCTGTAATCCAGCCTGTGGCATGGTGACTAAGTGACTGAATCGTACATGGCCAACTATATGGTTTAAATCTTGGACACGGTGGTTTGAAAAATACAACGAGTACCTGTGTGTGCCCAAAATCCTGAGAGGAGAATAGAAGAGAAGGGATTGCGAGTGGGCATATCCCTTAAGGTGTGCTTTCTCACTTTTTCTTTCTTTCTCTCTTTCTCTCTCTCTAGCAAGTGCATGTGCCCTATCGCAAATTTAAAAATATAAACAACAAAATCAGTTATTTCAACCTCTTTGGACCTAGAATTATTTATGTGACTGAGAAATATATAAAGAAAGGAAGGAGAAGCTATCATGTCCTTTTGTGTATGTGGACTTCCAACATCTAGGAATCCAATATATGAACTAAAAACATACAGTAAATTTATTAATAGCAAGCCCATTGCAAATTGTGTATAAATATATATATGTAATATATGTATGTATGTGTATATATATATATATATATATATACGTCCTTATTCATACAGCACTGGTATAGGCAATATGTTTGTTAATTGATTATCCTTGAGGAGGAGGAAAAATAACATTAAAATATTTGGGTAGCATAGAGTACATCATAGAGAAAAAATTATTCCGTATCATTCTAGATGTGACTCAGGTCTATATAAATTATCCAACAACCAAATTTACTTTACAGTGAAGATGATTACATCTTCTTAAAAGTGCCTTTTTTAGCACCATGCAAATAACCATTACTTTATTTTACATAGCTTGTCAAACAAACTCTGACATTTATGCCTCATTTCAGTATTTTCTCAGTCTTTGAAATCAGGATGGAGAAGTTTAAAATGGATTTCTAAGCTACTTTCTTTTGTGAAGGCTGTTCTAACAAAGAAACGAACAGTTTACTAAGATCACAGATGCAGATGACTTCCCTTCATCCTTAATAAAGTTTTCTTTCCCTTCTGATGGCCTGGTTTCTAAAAACTTCAATGAAAGCAAATTTTTAAAATTTTTTAAAATGTTCTCTTTTGATTTCAATCGTAAATGTGTGAACAGTAAATTATTGCATTCATTTCTTATTTCTTATGAAGAGCAAATTATTCTCATAATATTTACAATTCTATCTATTTTTTATTTGAGTATATATATATATATATATACACACACATACATACATACATACATTTGAGATATTTCAAATGTCTACATAATGCCAAGGGTACTCACCTTAATGAATATTGGCTCATTGGGCCCTCATATAATAAGAAGTATACCACCTGATATGAAATCCATGTTGGTGTTTTTAAATGCAATATGGACTAATTGCTTCCTGTGGTAAAGATGATGTCTGTCCATATCAATGTAATGTCTATGTAGTCATTGCTCAGCCAGCAACTTGTGTGACAAGACTATTTCTTCCGTGTATCTGAATAGAAGTGACTTCTGCCACATCCAAGCCAATATTTTTAAGGCGACAGTGTGCTTTCTCCCTGTCCTTTTCGCTTTCTGACCACCAGGATGCAAATTTATTTTTAGGTTGATCCTAGCACCTCTCTGCACATGTAGGTGAGCAGGGAATAAACTATTATTTTATTGAACCATTTCACATCTGAATCTATGATCACATTTTAGCCTACTCTAGTTAATGTAGTCCCGAAAAGATTTTGCTTCCTATAACCAAGCTAGAGCTATCAAACACGATACTCTCTTTGCCAGTCATCATACAATAAGTTTTGCATCCAGGTCCATAATGGTTTCTAAATGCTAAGCTCAATTTGTACTCACTATGTTTTAGAAAGTATACATTTCTTTGTGTACGCAGACTTCAGTTGGAATCCCATTTTGCCATATTCTGGTTGTATTACTTGATGTAATTCATAACCTTGGGGCCTCCGTTTTCTCATCTGAAAACTGCTTGGTAATATATACTTCACAGCTGTGTGTATGTTGTGTAAAATAAATGTGATAGTATTTGTGAAAGTTCCAAGTACATTCTTTGCATTCACTAATTTTAACGTGATTTCAGAAACAGGAAGGTAGCAATAAAGATATCAGGTATTAACCCAGGATTTAGAAGGAGAACATAAAGTCCAGAGAATTTAATTCAATAGCACTGGTGAGATTAAGGAGAAACTGTCACTTTTACTTTACTTATGTTTTGCTAACCCCCTTTCAGTGAGCATGAATAATTATTGGGATTAAAGTAAAGATTTAATGAAAACACTCCTTGGGGGATTAGCACATTGAACTACTTAGCAAGTAATAGGACTTGAAAAGCTTAGAGAAATATTTGAAAGAAAAAAAATAACAATAGTATTTAGTCATGGATTGGAAGGCTGGTATAGGGTAGCAGTTAAGAGCAAAGGTTCTAAAACAAAATTACTTATGCAACTCTAGTTTCATCATGTACTACCTTCGTAACTTTGGATAAGCGGTTTAACTCTCTAGGTCTCAATTTTGTAGCCTGTAAAAAAGTAAGTAGTAATGGTACTTACTAATCGGGTTGTGAAGATTAAGGGAGATAATGCATGTAAAGCACTAGGACCCAAGTTTGGCACATAGTAAATTCTCAAATGTCAGTTATTTTTACAAGTGAGAAACACATGTGAAAAAATACGAACGTTGAATGTTAAAATAACAGAGAAAAATCTGTTGATTGCGTCAGCATCTGACTATCCAACCTGTCATTGAGGTCACTGAGAAATAGCCAGTCATCTCTAATAATACCCTCTTGATCATAGCCTAAATCTTCCAGTACAAGTTCATTCATCCATGCATGGTTTCTTAAGCATAGAGAAGCTTTAGGCTTTCATTTTGCAAGTGAAGATATAGAAAAGTAGACAAAGGATAATGTCAAACTTTGGTTAAAATATTATTTGGAGGCTATTTTCCAGTGCCTAGTATGATCAAATACGGAAGTAAAAAGCCCTAACCTAATTATTTGTCATTTAACAAGACTTTTTAAAGATTCCCTCTGCTTATGTTAAAACTATATTGTCGTTTGTTTGTTTTCTGATTAAGCAAGCATCTCCATGGTGACCAAAGATTATTTTTTCCACCAGGTTGGAGGATTTAAAAAGCAGAAAATACAATGGATTTCTTGAAACTGTTGTAGGGACATCTACATCCCTATCTGACTCCAGTCAGTCACTGGCACACTGAGATACAATTCGTTCATTATCATAGGTAGATAATAGTTCTAAGTAATTTCTCTCCATCACCAGAGTAGGCAGCCATACATAATCTGTAAACATGGGAGTAGTTAAGTTGACCAAAATATAGGATTTATCTTTTTAAAATAGTTTAAATAGAAGTATTTGCCCAATATAAAAGAGCAGACCAAGCTCTCAAATTCAATTTTACTTTGAATTTTATTATGTGGGAGTAGAACGATAAGGGGACAATGTCATGGACTTTTTAATATGAGAAAAATACCCATTGCTATACTTAGGAAATTTATTTTAACTTGTCAATTTTCCAACGGTAATCATAGCACATATATTCACTTTAATTTTAGTTACCTTACTATTAGTTTAATCAGAAATTTGATTCATTTGAGCAGTTGATTATTTTCATTGTATTTTATTTATATGATTAGTCCTAAAGAGAAGGCCTATGTGGATGGTGTTGATTCAACAAAAGCTTACATTTGCAAACTCTCTAATGAATACATAATTATGCATATAATATACTCAAATTTATATCTGAAAATAGAATATCTTCATTCAATTTAGTTGTAGTTTTTACAGTAGCAGCATTTTTTCCGGTAAAATGAATGACACCAAAAAGGAAAAACATTGTTTCAAAAACCAGTACAACAATTATTTAAAGTAACTTACAACCATATTCAGATGTTCTTCATAACTCTTTGATGTAAGCAACAATTATGAATCCTTCAAAATTTCTATAAATTCGCTAGCACTTTTCTTACAATATCACTTTCACTAATATAATTACTCTTGCAAAAGGATTATGTGCTTTCCTTTAGGGAATTACAATACTCTAGCCGTTTAAGGAATTAGGAAATTGAGGTATATGTAGGGATTGAAATGTTCGTCAAGCAGTTGTAACCTGCCATGGACTGACTTGTGTCCAACCAAAATTAATATATTGGAGTCTTAGCCCTCAACATGTACTGTAGTTGGAGATGGGGGTCTTGGGAAGGTAATTAGGTTTTCTTTTACAATTATTTTTCCTTATAATTTCTGGCATATGTATAATCATTGTGCATCTTTATAGAGTATCATATGTTATTTTAAAACATGTCTACAGTGTGAAATAACAATATCAAGGAGGTAAACATATTCATCAACTTTGACATTTAACATTACATTATGTTGTGCAAATACTTGTTCTACTTAGTACTTTTTTGGAGGAGTATATATTGAATTGTCAATGACATTTTTTATTCTGCTGCGATATGCCATTCTGCAGTCTACTCCACTTGTTTACATGCATGTTTTTGTGTGTCTCTTAATCCTGTAGAGAGATCATGAGGGTTGGTGTTTCTTGATAGGATTATTGTCTTTACAAATCTCTATCTCGCTTACTCTCATGAGATCACTGCGAGAAGATGGCCATCTATGCACCAGGAAGAGAATCCTTACCAGCCAGCACCTTGTTCTCAATTTTACAATCTCTAAAACTGTGAGAAATAAATTCCTATTGATTAAAGCACCAGTTTATGGTATTCTGTTATTACAGTCTGAGATGACTAATGCACAGCTCTTTCCATTTTAGTAGTAAATAGGCAACTTGTACAGGAAGATGAAAAAATAGTATCAAACCAACTCATTTAGTTTGCAAAGTAGGTTTTGGAAATAGCTGAGATCCATTGAATAAAAATAACCTGTGTTACTACATTACTTTTTAAGATTTTGACTTAATGATGCATCATACACTTTTTTAAGATTATGATTTTATTTAATGATTCTTGCTACTATATCTTTAAAACAAACAAAAAACATCTAGAGTTCTATCTTCAAGGTGAAGTCCCATATATATCTTGCATTGAATCTCTTGAAAAGCCTACCAAAATTTCAGATTTTAGATCTCAATAAAAATCTAGTAAATCACAATTTCTGCAATAGATTTTTGGGATCCACATTTGAAAACATTTCTATTTTTCTGATATACCCCAAAATTTTCATACCTAGCAATTTGGAGTGCTCAGCCATAGATACAGAAAATGAAAGCATAATTGCTTTTTCTCTCTCTCTCAAAAAATATGTATGTATCCAAAATTTCAGTAAGAAAGGAGGAATAAGTTCAAGATATCATTCATATAACATGATAGCCATAGTTAATAATGATGTGTAATATTTCCAAAAATTGCTGAAAGAGTATATTTAAAGCATTCTCAGCATAAAAATAATGAGTATGTGAGGTGATGTCAATGTTACTTAGCTTGATTTATCCATTTTACAATGTTTACATATTTCAAAACAACATGGAACACACTCATGCACACACATTCACACACATGAAGAAAAGATTGCCCTGGTTTATAAGCAGAGAATGTCCTGTCAATTTTTCCTACCCTATCCCTTATGACCAACATATTTAATTGTTCTACAGCCATTGAACTTTTATCTGACCAAGCTTATACTATCTCAGTGCTTTTGCGCTGCTGTCTCTACCTGGAGTGCACTTCCCCTAGACTTTTTATTATTTTCTCTTTATTTATGTCTCAGATTAAATAATTGTTGACACAGCTTCTGTGGCACAATTGGTAGCCTGCTGGACTATAATGCTGGAAGCCACATGGCTCATCATGGTTTGGATCCCTTGCCTTGTCAACCTGAAACATGAAGGATATGCCTTGTGTGCCTGAATCCTTACAAAATGGAAGCCTTGGAGAAGGGAATCATGGCATGATCAGAACCTGTTGAAGGGGTGCTTTTCTTTCCGTCTCTGTCATGTGCTTGCATGTGTTCTCCATCATGAATACAAAGTTTGAAAGGTAACTGTCACCATCACAGGGAGAACTTCCCTTTTTTTTTTTTCTTGAGAAGTTTTTGTCTTAGGGCATATTCACTCGCCAGAGAGAGGGAGACATGTGGGAGCCCAGTGGCCTAACTGCTACACCATCTGCTGGCCCTGAGAGAACTTTCTTAATGACACATCTACTGAATCACTTTTTTATGAAACAGTCTGTTTTATTTTTTATCATAAGTCTTGTTATAAACTTATTGCTTCATTTATTTACGTGTTGATTTTCTGCACCCCAGCCTAATAACATGGAAATAACATGTAAATGATGGGTCTTAGCGGCTGATGAACTGTTTTATCCCTACTGCCTAAAACAGTGTCTGGCACTAGTAAATAAGCAGTGAATAACTAATAAATGAAAGAATGAAAAGAGAGATACTATGAAAAAAGGCCAGATATAGGCAAGAGTTGGCTTGTTTGGAGATGTTGAACTTATCAGTTAATTTAGAAAAAGAACAGGAGAGAAAAATATCAAACAAGTAGGCATTGAATCATTATCACTATGGTCTATGATCAGCCACAGTGGTTCATCTTTTTTTATATCCTTTAGTTTTTTTTTTCTTTTATAAGAGATATTCTTACTATAGCACACATGAACTTGAGGGAGAGACAGACAGAGAGATAGAAAGTGAGAAACCACCCCCCCAGGGAGGATGGTCATGCCACAATCCCTTGTCCTCTATTCTCCTCTTGGGATTGTGGGCATGCATGCACACACCAGGCATGAGTTTCAAACCACTGGGTCCAGTACCTGAACCACAGCTGACCAAATGGGAGCCCAGTGCCTTAACCACTATGCCACCTACTGGCCCCAGAAATTTATGTATTTTGACTAACATTTCCTCAAACTCCTGTCCCCATTCCCAACACCATTCCACTCTACTCCTAGGATGTCATTATCTAGTTGAGAGACACTCTCCTCTTGAGACACACTCACACTGGGTCCAGTACCTGAACCACAGCTGACCAAATGGGAGCCCAGTGCCTTAACCACTATGCCACCTACTGGCCCCAGAAATTTATGTATTTTGACTAACATTTCCTCAAACTCCTGTCCCCATTCCCAACACCATTCCACTCTACTCCTAGGATGTCATTATCTAGTTGAGAGACACTCTCCTCTTGAGACACACTCTCATTTTAATTTGTATTAATTTATTAGTATAATAAATTGTACTAATACAATAAATTATAGTAATAGCTATAATTTCATCTTTATTGATCATTTTAATTTACATTTTGTAATGTTTCTGTTTATATTCCTTAAACTTGAGTTTCAAAAGCCACTTCAAAATAAAAATCTGTACTAAAAGTCAGCAATTTATTTTCTTTACTGTTAAAAAGATGATGTATTTAAATCAATTCCGAAGGTAAGAGTGGGTAGATAATTATATTACCTCTTTTTTTTTCACTGTACACTTGCAAATTAATGGATAAAGACAAATCAGCCTCTTACAGAGACATAGTAAGAACTTCCTGTACCATCTGAAATATTAAAAATGGTTAGATAAAATAAAAATTAATTTTAAATATAAAAAAAACTTAAAATAATACTTGTTTATTAATTGCTTTCTTCACTCCACAATCTGATTTACACACTTTAGTACCCCTAATGCCTAGAACTGCCTGTGCTATCTAAAAACTGTTCAATAAATTGTGCTCAATAAATATTAGTTGAATAAATAAATTACTCTGGTTTTTGGTTTTTGTTAACTGTAAAGATGATGGTGCCATTTACTGAAATGGAAAACATATTTGAAAAAATATATTATGCTAGAATAGATTTCATTGGAATATATTATATTATGTGATATTATATTATATTGGAAAAGGGTCAAGATTGAAATACCAAAGTTTTGTCCTGCTTTGAATGTGTTGAGACATTGTTTGTAGGTTCTTGCAACAGGATATGAGAGACTCACTGGAGACAGACAGAGTCCGTGGGAAAGAGAAATAATCTGCCGGGGGATTGCTGCGCTGCAGTCGCTTCTTGTTCATTCTTCTCCTGGGACTTTGGACACTCACACACATGTGCCTGGCATGATTTTCAAGTTGCCAGGTCTGGGACTTGAACTGCGGTCAGTCATGTGGGAGTCCAGCACCCTAACTGCCACATCATCTGCTGGCCCCTTTGTTAGATAGGCAGTTCTGGAACTCAGAGGACATATCTGAGTTGGAAATACAAATTCCAGAATCATTGGTGTGTAAGTGGCAATGAAGCTATTCATATAAAAGGGATTATATTTTCTAGAGCTAGAAATCTTAGAACAAGAATGACCCCAAATTTTTCCTGGAATAGCTCCCATGTTTAATGTTGGACCTTCAGTAGTGACACAGAAGGAGATACAGAGTAGTAAGAGAAAATACAAAAGAATTTGAAGAAAAATGAAAGAAGTTAATGTGGCGGATGTTTATACATATTCTCCATTGTATTTTTTGTGAATTTTTTCTCGTTGGTTTTGACATTATCGATTTACTAGCTTTACCTACATGAGATACAATTTTATTTTCTCATAAGCTTCTCATAAAATTAAAGATAATAATCAGAAAATATATTCATGTACTTATCCCAATTATATTAGTTTCTCAGTATTGTCGTAACAAAGTAACACAAACTTAGTGGGTTAAAACAAACTAATTCATTATCTTTCAGGTCTGGAGGCCAGAAGTATCAAATGAGTCTTAAGAGGCTAAAATCATGATGTTGAAATGGCTGGTTCTTTTAAGAAGCCTCAGTGAGGAACCAGCAGTTAGCATAATGGCTATGTCGCTGAACTCCCATGTAGTCAACCGTAGTTCAAGTCCCAGACCAGGTGGCTTAAACTATGACCAGCAGTTAGCGTAATGGCTATGTCACTGAACTCCCATGTAGTCGACTACAGTTCGAGTCCTAGACCCGGTGTCTTAAACTCATGCCAGGCATGTGCACGTGTGTGGCCAAGATCCCAAAAGGAGAATGGAGGATAAGGGACTGTGGTGTGGCCACCCCCCTGGGGGGTGATTTCTCGCTATCTGTCTTTCTGTCTCTCTGGTGAGCACACATGCCCTACAGAAAAAAAAAAATAGAGGCCTCAGTGGAAAACTATTTCCTTATTTTTTTTTTCAAATTCTAGTGTACACTTGCTTTGTGATTATATTGGACCTACCTGGATAATTCAAGATGATCGTCTATGTCAAGTACTTAACTTAGTCACATCTGAGAAATCACTTTCCACATGTGAACTAAAATATTCACAAGCACTACAGATTAGAACGTGGATATTTGTGGGATCATTTTTCAGCTTATCATAATAATTTTTGATTCAGAAAATATAATAAAGCCAGGGTTCACAAAAATTGTACTTCAGTTACAATACTAGGGTGGCTGATGTGATCAGATTGTGGAGAACTCCAACATTTCTTCCTTGACTAAAGGTCAGCATTTTACCAGATAATAGGGATGATATCTTAAAAAAAGTAAGAAATGTACATAAGACATTATTACTGCATAACATATAGATGAGAAATATCAGACATTAGAGCCAGGAAGGTAGGTTAGGAGTCTTTGAAACAAAATCTTGAAATAACAGAGATTTTAGTTCACATAATAGTATGTGTGTTTAGGGGAAGGGGGACATTAGGACTTGAATTCATGTAACCCTGGGAGAAAGAGATTTGAAAGAAATAATAGGGAAGACCTAATTGAACCTGACAACTGATTGATTTCATACAGGAAAGATAGATTCTGTGATAAGAAACTCAAGAAAGAGGGGGTTTGGATAGATAAGAAGATGAATTTAGATTTAGGCATGCTGGATTTGAAGTCCTAGAAGAATATGAACATAGAAATCTTCACCATAACACTGAAAATAATGATCAGAACCTCAGGGAATATTGTCAAAAGAGACATTAAAATCTTGCACTTAGAGGAAACTACAGGAATATGTGAAATTGTTGAAGGAGTAAGAGAGTATGAGTTGTATAAATACCTGTACACACACACACACACACACATACCTACTATATATATATGTAATATGTATATATGTAATATGTATAATATATTGTATTTATCTGTATATTACACAGATTTATAAATTTGCTGCACCATTAAGAGTCAATAATAAATAGAAGACCTGTCTGAATGCTATTGTGGAGAATATTTATAATTTTGTGTAAATTGTAGGGTTCCTTTGCCTTAACAGAGAATACTACTTAGGACCCAGCAGATGGTGTGGTGATTAAGGCTCTCGACACTCCCACATAGTCAACCATAGTTTGAATCTTGGACCTGGTGGCTTACTTTCTCACTGTCCCCCCAGGTGTGTCTCTCTCTCTGGTCAAATGAAAATGAATCCATGAATAAATAAAATTAAGAAAAATGGAGAATACTACTTGAAAAATGTGAGATAAACCTTAGTCCAAGACATAAGGCAAACCAATGGAAAACATGCAAAGAAGGTTTCTTTCTTTTTTTTTTTTTAAGAGGTTTTTGCTACAGGGCATGTGCACTCGCCAGATAGAGAGAGAGAGACAGAGAGATAGAAAGTAAGAAATGACCCCCCAGGGGGGATGGCCATGCCACAATCCCTTCTCCTCCATTCTCCTCTCGGGATCTTGGGCACGCACGCACACGCACCTGGCATGAGTTTAAGTCACCAGGTCCGGGACGCGAACCGCGGTCGACTACGTGGGAGTCCAGCGACATAGCTATTACACTAACTGCTGGTTCCTAGAAGTTTTCTATCATTAAAAGAAATACAGAAAAATATCTTCCTCAAAACAATGATCATATTTGCTGTTAGGAGAATGAATGTATTTGTTCACTGCTTTTCACTTCTGCAGATATCAGCCAATGTTAAACTTTAATCTAGGACAAGTATAAATAACCATGGAGACTACAGAAACACAAATATCTTTTCATATTCTGTACTGATTGAAATCATGGAATTAGTGGCACTCAGCTGCTTTTGCTCTCTAGGCATATGTATTTCTATCTTCATCAATCAGCTCTCTGCTAGGGACAAATGCGTGGTTATACTTTGCTGAGATTGCCCCATTGTTTAAAAGAAAGCTATTTAAATAACTTAATGTTCAGTTTCACCACTTCAGGGTATATTTTGAGCTGGAACATAACTGTGTTAGTACATTCTTTTTTGAAACTTTTCTCTGGGGAGCAGTCTCCCAATCATCCTGTACTTTATAGAGAAAATAGAAGAAATTTGGTCTCTCTGTAGAGAATGCAATAAGAATCAGTGTTATTCATGTCCCCTATTTTCACT
>NW_006203847.1:310378-327770 GCF_000334495.1 Tupaia belangeri chinensis | reverse complement strand
GAGGCTTATCGCTATAGGGTGCGTGTGCTCGCCAGACAGACAGAGAGAGACAGAGAGACAGAAAGCGAGAAATCACCCCCAGGGGGAATGGCCACGCTGCAATCTCTTCTCCTCCATTCTCCTCTCGGGATCTTAGGCATGCACGCACACGCGCCCGGCGTGAGTTTAAGCCACCGGGTCCGGGTCGCGAATCGTGGTTGACTACGTGGGAGTCCAGTGACATAGCCATTACACCAACTGCTGGTCCCTATATATATAAAATTTTTAGAGAGATTTTTGCTATAAGGTACGTGTGCTCACCAGAGAGACAGACAGAGAGAGAGAAAGTGATAAGAAATCACCCACCCCAGGAAGATGACCATGCTGCAACCCCTTCTCTTCCATTCTCCTCTAGGGATTTTGGATATGCACACACGTGCATCCGGCATGAGTTTCAAGCTGCCAGCTCTAGACCAAACCATGGTCAGTTACGTGGGAGTCCAGCACCTTAACCACTACACCTCCTGCTGGGTCCCGCTAAAACTATTTTAACTGACCAAAATATGTAAATTGGAATGTGTCATTTGATGTAATGATTGATTGTGGTGGGCTTTTTAATATTGTAGGCATTTTTAAGCACAAATTTACAATAAAAGCACACACACACATCTATATATACATTAATTTCTTAATAATGTTTTTATTTCTGAATAGTTTATAATTGTTCATGTAATTGAGGTCAATAAAACAGTTACGGATAGAACATATTCCACAGTTGTCTATACTTACATACTTATACATAATTCTTTCTTGAAAATGGCTTGCTTTCCCTATACCATAGAATTGAAATACTGTATAACAAATTGAAAATATTTGTAAGAATGCATAGCTCACATAACAATATGCCTTTGCCTTGAGTTGTGATTTTGTTCTACTTGACACTTAAATAATTCATAATTGTCAAACTTCTCCAAGCTTGTGACTTCAGGCAAGGCAGGTATCATTATCCCTATTAATAGAGGAAACAGCTGTCATCCAGAGAAGTTCGGGTATTTATGAAACATGTCTGGGGTTTTGATGACTGAGCTAGGAATATAGACTTAACATCAGGAACAAAGATAGATTATCTCTCCCTGCCACTTCCATTAGATACTGTAGTGGTTATCCTAACCAGTGAAATAAGGCAAAATCTAACATTAATAAAAACTGGAAACAAGAAATAAAATCCTCTTTATTTTTGGATGTCATTATGTACAACGAAAGTGCTAAGGGAGATTTTTGGATGTCATTATGTACAACGAAAGTGTTAAGGGAGCTAAAGAAACTATTAGAAATAATTAAGGTAAGCAAAGTTGCAGCAAGCAAGGTTGATGTAGAAGTTCAATTGTATTTTTATGTACTAGCAGTAAAAGAAGAGAAATAGCAACAGTGTTTAAAATAGTATGAGAATATTTACAAAGATGCATGAAGCCCATGCATTGCAAGTCATTATGTACAACGAAAGTGTTAAGGGAGCTAAAGAAACTATTAGAAATAATTAAGGTAAGCAAAGTTGCAGCAAGCAAGGTTGATGTAGAAGTTCAATTGTATTTTTATGTACTAGCAGTAAAAGAAGAGAAATAGCAACAGTGTTTAAAATAGTATGAGAATATTTACAAAGATGCATGAAGCCCATGCATTGCAAACTAAAAAAACACTCTAAAAATATTTTATAAAGTCAATGCAGGACCAGTCAGTAGCATGATGGTTAACGCAGCTGGATCCCACATGACCAAGTTGTTCAAGTCCCAGACCCAGTGACCCAGACACACCAGACATGTGTGCATGCGTGCCCAAGGTTCCAAGAAGAAAATGAAGGAGATGGAATTGTGGTGGTGTAGCCATTTTCCTTTGGAAAGGTAATCTCTATTTGTTTTTTCCCTCTATCTCTCTCTTTCTGACGCATACAAAAATTTAAAAAGAAAAAACAAAAAGAAGAAAGAATATGTGAACTTGAAGACAATTAAAAAAATTATTCTGGACAAATAAAAAGAATGTGAAGGTATTAAGAAAAACTATGAGACTTGTGGGACAGTGTCAAGAGAGATAAATTTGCTAAATAACTAGTAGTATTGTTAAAGAAGGAGAAGAGAGACAAAGGGACAGAAAACTCATGTAGAGGGACCAGCAGTTAGCATAATGACTATGTTGCTGGACTCCCATGTAGTCGACTGCGGTTCGCGTCCCGGACCCGGTGGCTTAAAACTCATGCCGGGCGCACGTGCATGCATGCCCAAGATCCCGAGAGGAGAATGGAGGAGAAGGGATTGTGGCGTGGCCATCCCCCCTGGGGGGTGATTTCTCGCTTTCTATCTGCCTGTCTCTCTGTCTGTCTGGCGAGTGCATGCACCCTATTGCAAAAACCTCTCAAAAAAAAAAAAACTCCTGTAGAAAACATTAATTAAAAGTTTCCAAAATATGGGGCCAGCCATTTGTGCAGTGGTTAAGGCAGTAGGATCCCACATAACCAACAGCACAGTTTGAGTCCCAGACCGGTCAACTTTAAGAACACTCCTGGAACACATGCATGTATACCCAAAATGCTGAGAGGTGAGTGGAGGAGAAGGCATCCCCACTGGGAGATGATTTCTCAGTTTACCCCTCTGGATATGCCCCATAGCATACTGAAATAAGTAAATAAATAAATATCCAAAGTATGGGAAAAGGTATAAATATTCAAGAGGAGAAAGGTCAAATGTCTTCAGTCAGACTTAATTCAAACAACACTATATCATATATTACAATTAAACTGTCAAAAAATATAAAAGACTATCGTGAAGGTCGACAGAGAAAATAAACAAATGATATATAAGGGAATTCCAATGATGCTTGCGTGGTCTTCTCAGAACAAATCTTACAATCCAGGAGAGAGTGGGATAATATATTCAAAGATGTGAAAGAAAAAAAAAATGGTGACCAAAAATACATGGTGAAACTTTTCATCACAAATGAAGGAAAGGCAGAGACTTGCCTAGACAAACAAAAGTTCATTACCACTACACCTTTCATACAAGAAATGCTAAAGTAAGTTCTACAAACTGAAACAAAGGATGCTAATTAATAACAAACATATGAAAGCACAAAACTCAGGGGCAAAAGTAAAACCATCGCCACTAATGGTGATGTGCAAATCACTGATATCTTTAGGAGGAAGGTTAAAAGACAAACATATTAGGACCAGCAGATGGTGTAATGGTTACGTCACTGGACTCCTACATTGTGTCAACTGCAGTTTGAGTCCCGGACCTGACAGCTTGAAACTCATTCCAGGTGTGTGCATGTGCATGCCCAAGATCCCGCGAGGAGAATGGAAGAGAAGGGATTGTGGCATAGCCATCCCCTCTGGGGGGTGAGTTCTTGCTTTCTGTTTCTCTGCCTCTCTCTCTCTCCAATGAGTGCATACACTCTATAGCAAAAATCTCTCTAAAAAAAGGCCAAAATATTAAAAAAAATTATTTGTTAATAACTACAAATATAAAATAGTGCAAATTGTGACATAAAAACATAAATTGTATGTGGGAGGATGGAGAAGCAGCATGAAGTGGTCAAAGTAAAGAAGTTATATACTTAAAATTGACTGTTACAAACATAAGATGTTTTATGTAAATGTCATGGTAACTGTAAAGCAAAAAAATGATAATTGTTACATTATTTAAAAAAATAAAAACATCAAGAATAGCATGATGGAAAAACATAATCACAAAGAAAGACAATGAGAGAGGATGGAAAGAATACAGTCAGAAATAAAATTACTAGAATAGCAAAAGCGAATCCTTACCTACCAATGATTACCTTGAATGTTATAGAGGTGCTATATGAATTAAAAACAAACAAACAAAAACAAAACAAAACAAAACAAAACAAAACAAAACAAAACAAAACAAAAACACCTGACCATATACTGCATACAGAAGATTAACTTTATGATTAAGACCAAATATAGATTGAAAGTGGTGGGATGGAAAAAAGATATTCCATGAAAATAGAAACCCAAAGAGAGTGCTGGTAGCTATACTTGGATCACATAAAATAGACTTTAAAGCCAAAACTGTAAAAAGAAACCCAACCTGAGCTGATCACCACAGGCCCCTTCCCAGCCTGCAATGGGAGAGGAGAGACTATTCTAGCCTTCAGTGACTACCACTTGGTTTCCACAGTTCCAGAGATAGAGGTAGTGGAGGAAAACTGGCAGAAGTAACTGACACCATAGGGAAACACAGGAGCACACAGCTACAAAAACCTACTCCAAGAAAGTAGGAAGGAGTGTGTATATAACCAGATGTCTAAGAAATAAAGCAGAGAAATATAATAAAACCAGGAAATACCTCTCCCCCAAAGGAACACAATAGCATCTCACCAACAATGAATAAAACAAAAAAGATTACAAAAATGTCAGAAAAAGAACTCAGAATATTCATCAGAACAAAACTCAATGAGACGCAAGAAAAAAACAAATGACCAATTCAAGGAGATGAGAAAATCCATCCATGACTTGAAGGAGCAACTCCATATAAAGAGATAGACACCCTGAAAAAGAATCAAACAGAACTTCTGAAGATAACGAATACGATGCAGCAGATCAGAAGCTCTTTTAAAACATTAATAGCAGATTTGAACAAGCAGAAGAAAGAATCTCTAACTTTGAAGTCAAAACCTCTGATTTAGCCAATGAAACAATAAGGATGGAAGAATAACCATGAAAAGAGAGGGCAACATAAGGGAAATTCCTAGACACTATTAAATGGCTGAAAAGACAGATAAAGGCATAGAAAAACTATTTCATGATATATTAACTGAAAAATGTTCAGATTTTGAGAGGCATACTAATATCCAAACACAGGAAATACAAAGGACACCAGACATATTTAACATAAGAAAAGCCTCCCCAAATCACAGCATAGCCAAACTGGTAAAAATCAAAGACAAAGATAATATTCTAAAAAATATGTAGACTAAGTAGTTTTTAATGTAATATTTGTAGTTTCATCAGTTTGTTGAGAAAGAATGCACTTTGGACCTGGTTTTCAGTGATCAAAATCAGCAGCAGTTTTATTTATTTATTTTTTTTTACATTTTTTAAATTTCATTTTCTCTTTTACATTCAATCACATTACTTAACTTTGAATGCATGAACTGAATTATGATAACTATAATGAATGGAATTCATCTAATTACAGAAGTATATACTACTTTATATATTTTTCCTCCACTTTTAGTTTCTTGGAAGAGCTAAGGACCATTTGAACTATTAATATTTTGCATACCTCTATGACACTCCTACCCATTTTCTCTCTTGACTTAACCAAAATATTAATCATGACCGTCCCAATTATTATTTTTTTCAGTAAACCATAAACATGATAAAACAAACATATGACCAAAAAACAAATGAGAACTTTATAAGTGAAAGTATCTGGACACTAAAAATTCAAATTCAACTATTTTACAAGCAGGTTTGAGTACAAGTTCACTAATTATTTTATAGGCAGTTGGCTCAACAGGTTTCATACTACATTTAGATATTTATTATGATAAACATTATTCATTTTATAAAACTAGATAACAGAAGAAAAGTCCAAAATGTTGCAAGTAGCTGATCATTTCTCTGGAATGAATTGAAAGAAGGCTAAAATCAAGAACTATGTAAAACTGATGAATCACCAAAACACTGATTTTACCATGTGCATGCGCTCACCAGAGAGAGATAAAGAGAAGTGAGAAATGACTCAAGGGGGTATGGCCATGCCACAATCCCTTCTCCTCCTTTTTTCTCTCAGGATTTTGGGCACACACACACATACAAACACACACACACAGAGTCCAGCATGATTTTCAAGTCTCTGGGTTTGGGACTTGAACTGTGTAATCTGCCATATGGGATCCAGCCACCTTAACCTTTGTACCACTTGCTGTTGTCTCCAATTTTGTATTCGTTTTGTCTTTTCAAGGAATTGTTTCTTTATGCATAGTACAGTACTGTGATCTTACCAGAATGCACAATGAGTAGTAAAAGTTTTCTTTTTCTTTCTCTTCCTAATGAGTTATTATTATATACAATTTTATCTGTCCCTAGCTGGACCAATAATTGATGCTACAGATCAAACTCAAGAAAGCAAGTCGCTAGGTCTAGGAATCAAACCACAGTCAGCCATGTGGGAGTCCAGCACCCTTCAACACCACGCCACCTGCCAGTCGCGATACTGCATTTTCAACAATAGGCAGATCATGCAGAAAATCAATGAGGATGGACCAGCAGATGGTGTAGTGGATATATCACTGGACTCCCACATGGCCAAATGCAGTGTGAGTCTCAGACCCAGTGGCTTGAAAATCACGCCAGATGTGTGTGCATGTGTGCCCAAGGCTCCAGGAGGAGAACAGAAAAGGGATTGCCACATGACCATCCCCCCAAGGATGATCAATCACTGTCTCTGTTTTCTCTCTCTTTCTCACGAGTGCACATGACCTAAGGCAAAATCGTCTTTAAAAAAAAAAAAAGTATCTGCAAGGAAACACTGGACTTTGCACTACACTTTAGACCAAATGAACTTAACAGACCTATAAGAACATCTTATCCAACAGTAGCAGAATACATATTCTTAGCAATCTTAGGAATTTTCTCCAAGGACATATCATATATTAGGTCACAAAATGATTCTTAACACATTTAAAATCATTTAAATCATATGAAGTATCTTTTCAGATCACAGTGTTATGAAACTAAAAAAAAGCAATAACAAGAGGAATTTAAGAAAATTCACAAATATGTGGAAATTAAACAACATGCTCCTGACCAACTAATGGATCAAAGAAGACATACATAGGTAAATAAAAAATTATTTTGAGGCAAATAAAAATGGGAAAATGATATATCAATACCTATGAGATCTTGAAAAAGAAATTTTAAGAGGAAAGTATATAGAAAAATGACTACAAATGAAGGTCTGTAAGAAGTTTTTAGAAAATACATATCATAAAAAATGCATGAATTTCAAATTTTTGCACCAAAATAAACTTGCAATTTATTATCTTTTTATTATATTTTTTCATGAACTTATTAATTACTTTTTAAGAATTTGGCTTCCTTTCAAGCCCTCCCATCATTCAAATCCAGCAGGACTTGGAACTTATTAAAGAACCAGTGTGTGTATGTGGGGAGAAAGAGAGAGAGAGAGAGATCTCAAATAAACAACCTAACATGACACCTCAAAGAGTGAGAAAAAGAAGACTCAAGCCAAAAATTGCTAAATTTATTTACTAATTCATTTCAAAGCAGAAATCAGTAAAATAGAGACTAAAAAAAACAACAGAAATTATCAGCACAAGTAAGAGGTGGTTTTTGAAAAGATAAACTCTACCAAATTTTAGCTGGACTAAGAAGAGAAGACTCAAATGATACCTGAAATGAAAAAGGAGACTTTGCAACTGAGGAAGCAGAAATACAAAAGATCATAAGAGATCATTGTGAATGATTACATGCTGACAATTGGATAATACAGAAGAAATGGATGAATTCCTAGGCGTATACAATTTACCAAGATAAAGAAATGAAGAAATAGAAAATCTGAAAAATCTAATAACAAATAAGGAAGTTGAATCAGTGACAAAAAGTCTCCCATCAAAGAAAAGCCTAGGACCTCATAGCTTCATTGCTGAATTCTACCAAGCATTTAAAGCAGAACTAATGTCAATCTTCATTAAACTCTTCCAAAAATTCAAAGAATAGGGAATATCTCCATAATTACCCTGATAGCAAAGAAATGAAATATAATAAAAAACAAAAAAATGAAATTTAATAAATGGAAAAAACAGACCAATATCCTTAATAAACATAGATGCTAAATCTTCAAAAAAAATTCAAGCTATCCAAATTCAACAGCACTTTAAAAGGAATATGCACCATGATCAAATGAAACTTATATGTGGGATATAAACATGGTCCAATATACATAAATCTATAAAAATGATATAGTACATTAATATAATGAAGGAAAAAAACCATATGATAATTTAAATAGATACAGGAAAAGCATTTCACAAAGTATAGCAGTTTTTATTATAAAATACTTAAAAGATTATTAATAGTTACAGAAGGAGTACACTGCAGCATAATAAAGACTACATATTACAAGTCTACATATAGATTTATACTCAACAGTAAAAAGTTAAAAAACATTTCCTCTAACATAAGGAAAAAAACAAGGATATTCACTCCTGCCACTCTTATTTAACATAGTGCAGGAAGTCCTAGCCAGAATAATTAGACAAGAGGAAGAAATAAAAAGCATCCAAACTGGAAAGGAAAAAGTTACATTGTCTTTGTTAGTGGATGATATAATATTATATATAGAAAATCCTAAAGAATCCACCAAAAATCTGTTTAACTTATTAAGTTTAATAACATTTAATAAGAAAAAGTCAACATATAAAATCCAATAAAATCTCTAGACACTAAAAAATAATCTAGAAAATAAATTTTAAAAAATAAATAATTCCATTTACAACAGAAACAATAACTCTATAAAATACTTAGGGAGTAAATTGAATCAAAGAAATGGAAAAGTCTATATACTGAAAGCTATAGAATATCAACTAAAGAAATTAAAGAATGCACAAATAAGTGGACAGTTATCCCATGTTCATGTATTGGAGAAGAAAATATTATTAAAATGTTCATATCTCATAAAGGAATCTGTACACTGTATATAATCCCTATCAAAATTCCAGTGATATTTTTCAAGGAAAAAAACCTTAAAACAGGAACAGAACCAGAAAAGAATTCAAGTAGCCAAATCATCCTTAGGTACAAAGGACAAAACTGGACGCATCAAACTAACATTAAAATATACTACAAAGCTATAGCAATTCAAACAAGATGGTATTGTCCTAAAAATAAGCACACCAATAAAACAGAAGCAAGGACACAGAAGCAAATCCTTACATTTAAGGGCAATTCTTTTTTGACAAAGATGTCAAAAATACCCATAAGGGAAAATAGTTTCTTCAATCAATGGTATTGGAAAAACTAAATATTCACATGTAGAAAGATGAAATTGGGCCCTCATTTCATTCCATATATAAAAATTATCTCAAAATAGATTGTGGACTTTAACAAAAGACCAGAAACTATAAAACTACTAGAAGAAAACAAGAAAAAAATGGCCTTGACACTGTGATGCACTTTGTAGTGTACCAGCCTGCAGAGCCAGAAGTAACATACCAACTGTGCATCAAGCCCCTCAGCCTCATTAACCTCACATGCCAGGCACATGCATTTGTGCCCAGGATCTTGGTGGACTGGAGGGCTCAAAGACTGGAGCAAAGAGATCACAGTACACTCAACCATTTTGGAAGATTCCTTTCTCTCTCTCTCTCTCTCTCTGATGTATCTACACATGTTCAATCATGAATTTAAAAAAATAGAGAAAAAACTTCATGACAGTGGTCTGGACAATGACTTTTTTTGGATATGACCCCAAAAGAACAGGCACTAAAAGCAAAAATAGACAAGTGGGACTATATCAAACCAAGAAGCTCCTGCATAGCAAAGGAAAGAGATAATCAATAGAGTGAAAAGACCACTGTCATAATGGAAGAGAATATATATATATATATGATATGATATATATATAATATATATATATATCTCTCTGATGAAATTCTATTCTTCCTTATAAAAGAAGTAAATCTTACTTGTGACAACACGGATAAACTTGAGGACATTATGCTGTGAGATATTCCAGACACCAAATGATAAATACTACATGAAAAATCTCACTTCTATGTGGAGTCTAAACAAGACAAACCCATAGTTGCAGAAAGTGGTTACTAGTGACAAGGTAGGTTATTCATAGATGTTGCCATATCTCCTAAGAGCTCAAAGAGATAAATGCAGAAACTTAAAAGCCTCGTTAGGTCTAGATTCTGGAACTTACTGTATTAAATTTCTATTACTGTGACTAGCAGTTAGCATAATGGCTATGTCGCTGGACTCCCATGTAGTTGACCACAGTTCGAGTCCCAGACCCGGTGGCTTAAAACTCACGCTGGGCACGTGTGCGGGCGTGCCCAAGATCCTGAGAGGAGAATGGAGGAGAAGGGATTGCGGCGTGGCCATCCCCCCTGGGGGGTGATTTCTCGCTTTCTGTCTCTGTTTCTCTCTGTCTGTCTGGTGAGCACATACGCCCTATAGCAAAAACCTCTCCAAAAAAAATTTTTTTTTGATTACTATTGTAAAACATTACTACAAACTTAGAGACGAAAAACTGCAAATTCATGATCTTTTAATTCTGTAAGTAAATCCTACATGTGTCTGCTAGACTAAAAATCAAAAATCAAAGTGTCAAGCAAAGCTGTGGTCCACTGTGGGGGCTTTCAGAGAGAATGGTTTCATTCAATTTTGAATCTCTAGAGATGGCTCACATTCTTTGGATACTAGCCCCCTTTCTCCATCTTCAAAGCCAATAATACTGCATGTTTTTGGTTTTGTTTTTGCTTTTTTACCATTTTGCCATGGTCACATCTCACTTTTTTTCCTTTTTGTTTCTTTCTTAGTTTCCAAGGATCCTTGTGTTTAAATTTGTGCCTTCCCAAATAATCTAGAGTAATTTGCTTATTTTAAGGTCAACTAACTGGAAACTTTAATTCTGTGACCTTAATCTTAATTCTCCTTACTATGTAATATCATATATTCAGATATTTCACGAGAGTACCTTAGAAAACAAGTGTTATGACTGCTGCACTTATCGATGTTACGTCTGCCATTTTCTTTCTTTCTTCCTCTCTTTCACCCTTTCTTTCTTTCTTCTTCTTTCTTTACTTTTGAGAGAGAGATTTTTGCTATAGGATGGATACAATGGCCAGAGAGAGACAGAGAGAGAGAAAGTGAGAAATATCCACCCAGCAGGAGTGGCCATACTGCAACCCCTTCTCCTCTCGGGACTTTGGCCATACACACATGCCTGGCATGAGTTTCAAGCTTCTGGCTCCGGGGATGGGAGTCCAGTTCCTTATCCACTGTGCTACCTGCTGGCCCTTCTATCATTCTTTTTTTTATTTTCATTTTTTTAGAGGTTTTTGCTATAGGGCGTGTGCGCTCGCCAGACAAACAGAGAGAGACAGAGACAGAAAGTGAGAAATCACCCCCCAGAAGGGATGGCCATGCCGCAATCCCATCTCCATTCTCCTCTCAGGATCTTGGGCATGCACGCACATGCACCCGGCGTGAGTTTTAAGCCACCGGGCCCGGGACGCAAACCGCAGTCGACGACGTGAGAGTTCAGTGACATAGCCAGTATGCTAACCGCTGGTCCCAATCATTCTTATTTTTTTAAAGAATTATTTATTTTATTTTTTTATTATTATTTTTTTAATTTGATGAGAGAGAGACAGAGAAAGAGAGAAAGAGAGAGAGAGAGAAAGCAAGCTGCCAGGTTTGTTACTTGAACTGTGGTTAGCCATATGGGAGTTCAGCGTCTTCACCACAACACCACCTGATGGTCCTTGTCATTCTTTTTTGATGGTCAAAGCAAGTCACAGACCAGCCAAGATTCAAGGAGAAAGTGATATAAACCCCTTCTATTGATGGTAAAGTGGAAAAACTATATTGTCAACAGGCAAGTGGAATAGGATGCATTATTAGTGGGAAGGAGTATTATAGCCATTTTTGGAAATAATCGTATTTATTTTTTATCAAGTGTGAATTGCCTTCAAAGGTATTAACCACTATGGGATTTGCTTCTGCAAATATTATAAGAGTTTTTAGGTAACCCATAAAAGCTAATTTATGAGGAAAGATCGATGTACTACAATGAGGATTAAGAGAATTTATCACATATTTTTAACTTTCTGGGTTAATTTTAATTGAATAACTTAGTTTGAGTCTATATATGATTAGAAAGACAGGACATGAAAATAATTTCTAGTTAGGAATCAGTATAATTTTCCGGAGAACTGTTGAATGATGAAGCTGATTCTCTCTGTAAGCTGTAGCAATGATCACAGAAAATTGATTCCTATTTTACATAGAACTAAAATTAAAGAAACTTTCTGTGAGAGACTTTAATGAGTCAACATATTAAGATGAAAATAGGATCTGTTTTTTATAGAGCCCAAACTAAGGCGTGTGAGCAAATGTGCAACTTGGGACAACTTTATTCCATTTCATTTCATTTCGTATAGTCTGAATGAGTCATTCTCCTTCTTTGATCTGCTGTATCTCTCTCCTGTGATTGTTGTTTGTTTATCCCTTCAAAACAGGTTTTCTTTTTTCAAAGAGGAAAGATGAAGAGAAATTAGAAAAGGAAGTTTTCTTCAGAAGGCCAGGTGCTCCTGAACTTTTCTTAGAAATAAAACTTTTACCCAACCTTTTTTGAACTTCTGATATATTAAACTATAACTTTTTTGGCTTTAAATAAGAAACATTTATTTATACAGTAATAGGATTTTCTAAGCTTAACATCTCACATTTAATACTTACATCACTTTTGCTGTTTTTACTTTAATGTTATAATGAAATGTCAACAAATGTTAACTGTAATTTGAAAATTCATTAATTTCATATAAAATGAACTCAGTGGGAGTTATATGACTTTTGCCAAGGACTCTATATTTGTATATAAATACTGACAATGGAACAGAATTTCGAGATGTTTTTGAATGTGTAAATGATTTAGTTATACCAAGTTTTTAAAATGTAATATTTGATCAGCACTTTAAACTGGGTAAAATGTAGCACTAGTTTTTCTTGTTGCTTAAAAGTTGTCACAATGTGAAATTTAAGTTTGTATTTATTTTGCTATGCAAAGGAATGCTTCTATGATTTCTTTAATATTATAAGTAAAGTTTACTGTACACTTTTGGTATTTAACCTTTTCTGGGTTATCAAATTTCACTTAAATTCCTATTTTTAAAAACTTATTTGGGGCCAGCAGGTGGGGTGGTGGTTAAGGTGCTGGATCCTATATGACTGTCTCTGCAGTTCAAGTCCCACATCCAGAAGCTTGAAAATGCACACTAGGTATATGAGTGTGTGGACTCAAAATACCAAGAGGTGAACAGAGAAGAAGGGATTATGGTATGGCCATCCTTTTTGGGTGGTAATTTCTCACTTTTCCTCTCTCTCTCTCTGTCTCTCTCCAGTAAGCACATGCTTCTTATGAATAAAATCTTCAAAAAAAATTTTTTGGAAACATTTGAAATGGCATTTTCTAAGTTTTAAATATCAGAATTTTTTCTCTGTCTAGTTTATAATAGAGTATAAAGAACACAGTGGCACAGCATATTAGATTTGGTGATACTCTAACATGTAAGGATGGTGTCACCAGCAGGATGTAGCTCCTGTATTTTTTGGCTTCCTCTCTTGCCATAAGTATATGGAACAAATTAATTGGAAGCTTATAATTTTTTATACTGTCTGTGTGTGGGTGTTGGTCATAGTCTTTCACAAACATCTGTAGACTACCTGAAATGCTGCATGTGAAGAAAAGAAGAAAATGCTTTTATCTTTAATTCTTTTCATTGTAAGGATACAGATCCTCTCAAGCTGGCCTAAATAGAGATTTATTATGAGAATGAGTATGAATAAATAAAAGGAAATCTTATAAAAATCTAAGATAATAAGCCTTTTTAGTATTGGGCTCCCCAAGGACTTTCTAGACTTGAGCTAGAGTGTGGCTCCAGATTAATGGAACTTTATAAAGTTTTACAGCACAAATTGTGGAGCTTTGCTGTAGTAGTCCATTAGTAGTCCTTTTCAACTGTATTCTGCACATGTATCTTTTTATTCCACATACTAATTGATCAATCATCATTTGTATTTCCTTTTATCTCTGAATTCTAGGTCATGACTCCCCATTTCTATGTTCTCTCATGAAAATTTAGTTAACTATTTTCCTCATTAACTGGCAGCTTCATTTTATGTTCCTTAGTTCAAATTTTCAAAATAGGTTGTGCGTCTTTTGCAGTTTATCTTATTGAGCCAGGCCTCTAAACGGATTTGGGTCAACGGCCCATTCTCAGTCCAGTTGGCTCTGGCTGAAGTGGATTGAGTGTAGAGGGACATATAAATTATAACTGCCTAGCACCAAGGATTTTGGAACAGAGCAGTTTCTGTTAGGAAGGAATATCAAAGTGCCATATAGCATGGATGGCATAAAGAATGCAATTACATAACTGAAGGATAAATGCAAAAAGCAGCACGAATTTTTGCTACTAAAAGGCAAAATGAGCTAAGGCAAAGGAAAGCTGTCCAAGAAAATAGTAGCTTTTCTTTCCAAATTATTTTAATCTGTAACAATGACATGGTTCTCCGGGTTTATTTTTCTTCTTACCTATAAGAAAAAGTGCATAAATAAAAACATCTGGAGCTTAAAAGAAAAACATTGTGGTGCTTGAGTCAAAATCCTTGTATGTGAATATTCAAAATGTTTTTATTATGCAAATTATTTGTTAAGAGTTCAAATTAAAATTTCTGTTACTGAAATGAAAAATTTGAATTACACTTAATGTCAGGTTTGTACATTCTATTTTAACCCTAAACCAAATATTGATTTGGTATAATGTCATATCCTGAGTATGGAACTTATAGTACCCTTTCTATTATCAAAATCTTCCCCTGTGTTTATAACATTTTAGTCACTAAAGGGTTCAAAGCTCCTGACAAACATTTCTGTACAAGGTTAATGGCTTTCTACATTAAATTATAGAAGACAATATAATATTGCAAACGTGCATACTTATTCATTATTCATTTATTTCTTTTGTCAATGTCTCCTAGTCTTTTCTGACATCCTCCCCTCACTTTTTAAAAATTAATTCTCATAATTTTCCTCTGATGGATATAAACTACATCAGAATTCTCTTTTGCCAAAATTCATAAAACAAGCAAATAGAAAACATTAGTGCCTAACACAATTCTTTCAATAGCACTGAAACATATATTCTGTACCTTTTAGATAAGTATCAGTAGAAAGTGGTGTCATGTACTTTATACTAATCAGTGCAATAGTGCTCCATCAGCTTTACAAAGAGCAGCTTTGCTTCCACTCTAGGAATTTATCAACTTTCAAAAATAATAATTTGGGACCAGCAGTTGCCGTAATGGCTATGTCGCTGGACTTCCATGTAGTCAACCGCGTTTGGAGTCCCGGACCCGGTGGCTTAAAACTCACGCCGGGCGCGTGTGTATGTGTGCTCAAGATCCCGAGAGGACAATGGAGGAGAAGGGATTGTGGCGTGACCATCCCCCCTGGGGGGTGATTTCTCAATTTCTGTCTCTATGTCTCTCTCTGTCTGTCTGGCAAGCGCACGCACCCTATAGCAAAAATCTCTCAAAAAAATATATATATATAGTAGTGAGTTTAATATCCTAATTTTGAAAAAGTGGTAAGCATAAATGACATATATCTGCAACAAATATGCATAGCATAAATGACATATATCTGCAACAACTGTAATGCATTTAAACAATATTTATCTTTTATTTAGACAATCACAGATATACTAATAATATCCTAGGTTGTCATGCTGGCCTTGGAGACAAGATGACTGCAATTTTGAATAGCAACTTTGGTGCCTACAAATTTCTGTGCAACCAAGAATATGACTGACTGCTGGCGCAGAAGAGCATTTAACTCCTCTCCATTTCACTTATCTTCTCTCCCCTTCAAAATCCCTTGTCCCAGTCTGTGACTTCAGAGATTCTCTTTGAACATTAGTTCACTATCATCCCAGGTCACTGGTTTCCTGAATAAAGTCACTATTCCTTTCCAACAAATAAATAAATAAATAAAAATTGTAGATTGTTGTCAACCTATATAATAGAATAAAATGCTGGATTTCAATTTAATAATTCACAAAAGAGAGATGTAATATTTTTCCACCTAAGTTTACGGATACCTTGAGTTCTAAAAGAAATCTTTGTGTCCAAAACAATAATCCCTAGGGAACGCTGTTTCCTTTATTAAACTGCCAATGTGTCATGATAGTTATCATCTCATAATGTCTCAATAAGAAACTGATACACAAAGATTTTCATGTAATGTAATTTTTAAGTGGATGATCTTATGGCAATGGGAAATAAAATTTAATTTTCAGTGGAAATACACTGAAATTGTGAAATTACGTCTACAGTAGATAGATATTGGTAGAAATCAGGTGACATAATGACATCAAGGAATTAAACATTGCATGGGAAGTCAATTAAGGATAGAAAGGAAGTTGGAAAGACAAATAAAAGTAAGCTTTTCCTAGTATACAATTTTGTTCGGCATTGGGCCAAGTCAGTGTTTTATTCTGGAAATTTTGGCCTAGTGTGGGAACATATGGTGATGTTTCATGAGACTCCATAATTCCCTGTGCTGATACTGCATCATCTCTATAACAGTTGAGTCAAAATTTGAGATGTATTGAAAAAAATGTAAATGACAACAAATTGATTGCTTTTACTTAAGAGATATCATTTTCAATAAGAACAAAGAAAAAAGTCTTTATTCTGTATCTTTTATTCTAAAGAGCACTATTAATTCCTTAGAGTTTTGTTGTTTTAAAAGGTATATATTTTGATCAGGAAACTATTTACTTCTATTAATAATTTCAACTCTTTCTGTTAACAAGTAAAATGTTCTTAATGATATATCTATGTCCGAGAAGAAAATATGAGGAAGTCAGAGACCAGAGCCAGCACAGAATAAGATAGCTCAAAAAATGATTATATATTAAAATTCACTTTCTCAGCAAACACAGGGATATCTTATAGTCTCTCTCTCTCCCACTCTGTTCCTCTCTGGTCAAGTTAAATAAAATAATTTTTTTTAAAAAGGCAATGCATTAAAAAAAAGAATACTATTTTACATGTCATGCAAATAATATATTTTAATCTCATTAACTATCACAAAAATGCAAATTTAAGTAATCATTAAACTTATTTACCTATTAAATTACAAATATTTGAAAAATGATGACACTTTTATTTCTACTCATGTTCACTGATTTCCTAAGTTCAATATTTCACATGTTGATTTCTGATGACTGTTCAGCTTTTAAAAATCTGCTCATATGCTATTGATGAGTATTGATGCTTTGCTGGAAACTTCTGGGAAGATAATTTAGAATGAGAAATAGGAATAAAAGCAAACAAAATTTACATCAGTAGCTAAAATGGTTGCCAGATATGTCTCTTATTTAAAAAATACTACAAGACATAAGTGGAGAAAAATTGAAGTCATTCAAGGAAAAAGTTTTCATGAGACTTTCATAAGAAATTCTTACAAGAGGGTCATCAGTAAAAGTTACAGAATAAGAAGCGGCAAAAGCCCAAACCTCCATAAAGTCTGGGATAAGAACAGCAAAGACATTCAGAGTCAAGTTTTTTTTT
>NW_006203847.1:304974-310347 GCF_000334495.1 Tupaia belangeri chinensis | reverse complement strand
TTTTTTTTTTTTTTTTAATGGTATAGGGTGTGTGCCTCAATACAGAGAGACAGAGAAAGAGAGAGGAGGGAAATAAGAAAGCATACCCTGGGGAGGATGGCCATACCACAATGCTTTCTTGGTATTTGGGGCACACATGCACATGTGCCCAGCATCTTTTTCTAGTTGCCAGGTCTGGGACTCAAAGTGTATAATTGGCCAGGTGGGATCTAGCACCTTTACCACCACACCATCAGCTAGCCCAGCTCTGTGGCGTTTTAACTAATCTTACTGACATCCCCCACTTCCCAGTTCAATGTCGGCCTTGAAAATCTAAACACACATTTCTTATATCTGCACCAGTACTGCACCAAAATAGAACTCATTTGCAAAGATTTGTCATTGCTTGACCTATCTAGTGCCTCTATAGAAGAACAGATCAAAATGCTGATATTTCTCATCAGATGCAGAATTTTCCCAGTGCTAAGGCTGCTACATGGAAAACCTTTGCTGAAAAATGTACAGGCAAATGTTCCAGTCACTGATGCCTGAGGCAACAGATCACAGTCGTAACAAACAACAGACTTTTAAAAATGCTTTGGAGGAAAAGATGAGGAATAAAATGCTTTGGGGAAGCATAAAGATGACCATATCCACGTCCAGGGTTATGTACGTGTTCAGGAAAGACCTGAGAAGACCTAAAATCTCACTTCTTTCTGCCTTTAAGTCTGTGAAAGCAGTAAGTAAAAACTAAGGCAAAGCTTTAAACTTCCTGGATGAATTTTGAATGCATGCCCCCATGAATATCCATAATAACAGTTACGGAAAAGGATACGGAAAGACATAGAAAGAATATTTGAATAAATAATGGTGGAAAATATTTCAATTTTATTTAAAATACCTTAAAAACATATGCAAGCATCAAAACTTTTGTCTAGGATAAATAAAGATATCCACATTGAGACATCTCATAATACCAACTGCAAAAGTCCAAAGGCAAAGACACTTAAAAAAAAAAATTATAGGGACCGGCAGGTAGCGTGGTGGTTAGGGATACTGAATTCCCACATGGTTGACCATGGTTCAAGTCCAAGACCTGGCAGCTTACTTTCTCACTTTCTCTCTCTTTCGCTTTCTCTTACTGTGTCCCTCTCTCCTCAAATTAAAATAAGTAAAGTTAAATGAAAAAATTATTTAAAAACAAAAGAATATTATTTAACTTTATTTAATTATTTATTCATTCTAATTTGACCAGAGAGGGACAGCATGCACGTGTATAAGAGGGAGAGAGAGAGAGAGAGAGAGCAAGCCACCAGATTTGGGACTCGAACCATGGTTGGCCACGTGGGAGTCCAGCACTCTTAATCACCATGCCATCAGCAGGTCCTGAAAGGTAAAGAGACTTTTGAAAGCAATAAGATTGAAGTGACTTGTCATTTAAAAAGGATCCTCAGTAGAAATAACAGCTGATAATTGCTTCCGAAATCATGACAAGACAGTGGGATGATATATTCAAAGTGCTAAAAGGAAGAGAGTTCCACACCTGGTAAAATTATGTTTTTGCAAATGAAGGAGAAATGATTAATTCCCAGGAAAACAAAAGCTCAAGGAATTTATTAGCAATAGAATTGCCCTATACGACATACAAAAGGGAATGTTTCTAGATTAAATGAAAGGACACTATACAGTAATTCAAAGTTACGTAAAGAAATAAAGAACACCAGTTACTACATAGATAACTGTATAAAAAACAACATTAATGCGACAATATCATCAAAATAAATAAAATCATGCAGTTTATTTTATGACTACAATAAAATGAAATAAATAAAAAAGGAAATGAGAAACATGTAAAAATATGTGGAAATTAAATAATACACTCCGAATAACCAATGGTCAAAAATAAATCATAAGAGAAACTAAAAAATATTTGGAAGTAAAAATAAAAGCACAATAATAGTTAAAACTTATGAGATGCAGTCAAAGCTTGTTTAGGAAAATTTATAACTATAAAAGGCTTCGTTAAAAAATAAATCAGTTTCAATCTATAACCTAAAGTTCTACCTTAAGAAGGACATATAGAGCAAACCAAATCCAAAGAGAACGTAAGTAAGGAAACAATGAACATTAGAACTGATATTGATGGGCTAGATAATAGTAAAAGATAGAGAAAATATTTTTCAGAACATTTTTCCTTGAAAAGGTTAAATAATTTTACAAATGTTTTGCTAGATTTTCCAAGGAAAAAGAAAACTAAAATGAATAACATTAAAATAGAAAACAGAATATTACTATTTATTTAAAGAGCTAAAACATTATAAAATAATAGCTTTAACAATTATATGCCAACAAATTAGGTAAAATAAATAAAATGGAAAATTATAAAAATGCACAAACTAGTCATATGGACACAAGTGAAAATAAACTTTTGTGATGGACAAAATGATTTAATCACTTCAAATGTATTTCTAGTCAATAGGTTTTTCACAAGGATGCCAAGACGGTGGTGAAAGGATAGTCTGTTAAACAAATAATGTTGGGAAAACATGCAAAATAATTAGTTTTGATCCTTAACTCACAGCAGATACAAATATTAACTCACATATGGACACAAGTGAAAATAAACTTTTGTGATGGACAAAATGATTTAATCACTTCAAATGTATTTCTAGTCAATAGGTTTTTCACAAGGATGCCAAGACGGTGGTGAAAGGATAGTCTGTTAAACAAATAATGTTGGGAAAACATGCAAAATAATTAGTTTTGATCCTTAACTCACAGCAGATACAAATATTTGCTCAGAATTTATCAATGACCATATGTAAATTATAAAAACTATAAATTCCTAAGAAGTGGACATAGACATAAATATTCATGTTCTTTAATTAGGCACTAGTTTCATAAATATGATATCAAAAGCACAAGTAATCAAAGAAAAACTAGAATAGAGAAATAAAATTCTATCAAAACAAAAAACACGTGTGCATCAAAAATCACTTTCGAGATAGTGAGTGATAAAAAAAGACACCATGATGTCAGCAAGGTGGCAAATTAGGAAGCCTAGTGTTGTATAAACACTTCCATTTGGCAACAAATCACAGACAAATTCCTTACCTGAGAAATCAAAAAATGAACTTAAAAGCTCTTATATCATGGCAAAACAAAAAACCAGACCAAAGCCAGTAGAGAGATTTGGGACACCCTCTTGCCAGAATCCTATACATGCGATAATACAGAATCAGGAAGAGACCCCCTGACTCTCAGCTTCTGTCAGGGGAATCAGAAGGTTAGTTTGTGGATCTAGTTCCCCAGCTTTTCACAGGTAGATCACAGGAGAACTGGTTTCTATTCATACCAATGAGAACATGAACAACACTATAGGCCAAAAACACTAACAGGCATATACTGAATACTCCAGAAACAGAATACACAGTTCCCAAGACACCTGGAATTTTCTCAAGGATATATAACATGTTAGGTCACAAAACAAGTACTAAATTTAAGAAGACTGAAATTATTCCAAGTACACTTACTGACCGTAATGCAGTACAACTAGACATCAGTATTAGTAGAAACAGCAAAATTAACAAATACTTGAAAATTAAACAATATGCTATTGGACAAACCATTGGATCAAAAGGTCAAAAAGAAAATCAAGAGCCACCAGATGGCATAGTGGTTACACCACTGACTTACACAATGCCAGCTGGGGTTCAAGTCCCAGACCCAGTGACTTGAAACTCATCCTGGGCATGTGTGCTTGCATGCCCAAGATCCCAGGAAGAGAATGGAGGAGAAGAGATTGTGACATGACCGTAACCACTAGGGGGAAATTTCTCATTTTCCCTCTTGTTTCTGTCTCTGTCTCTCTCTCTCTCTCTCTCCAGCAAATGCATGCACCCTAAGACAAAAACCTCTTTAAAAAAATAAGGAAATCAAACTTGTATTGAAATCAGTGAAAAAAACATACAACTTACCAAAACTTACAAAATATATCGAAAGCAGTACTAAGTGCATTTATTGCAATAAATGCCTACATCTAAAAATAAAAAAAAGTATCTTGAATAAACAAACTGATCTTATATTTCAAGGAACAAAAAGACAAAGAAAAATCTAAGTGCATAATTAGCAGAGGAACAAAATAAAGTTTAGAAAAGAAATAAATGAAATCAGTATCAGAAACAATAGAAAATAATTAACCAAAACAAAGAATGAGTTTATTCTAAAGATAAAATTCACAATCCTTAGGTATACTAATGGTGAGAAAAAGAGAAGACACACACAAAATTCATAAATAAAAGGGAAGACACAGAAATGAAAAATATTATAAGATATTACTATGAACAATTATATACCAACAAATTGGATAACTTAGAACAAATGGATAACTCTTAGAAATGTATAACCTAACAGTACTGGATTATGAAGAAATAGAAAACCTGAATAGATCTATAACTATTAAGGAACTTGAAACAGCAAAAAAAAAAAAAAAAAAAAAAAAAAAAAAAAAAAAGAAAATAAAAAAACAAAAAAAAAAAAAAAAAAAAAAAAAAAAAAAGAAAACGAAAAACAAAAGCTTTGAACCAGATAATGTCACTGGTGAATTTTACCAAATATTTAAGGAAGAATTAACATAAATCATTATAAAAATATTCTAACAATTTGAAGAGGTGAGAACACATTCAAACTCATAGTATGAGACTATTATCATTCTGATATCAAATCCAGACAATGATACCACAAGAGAATAAAATGACAGGCCAATACTCCTGAGGAACATAGATATAAAAGTCCTCAAAAAAATACTAACAAACTGAATTCAAAATCATATAAAAGAATTGGTTACCATAATCACATGGGGTATGTGTCTGGGATGCAAGGATAATTTAACATATCCACATCAATTACAGTATAATGCCACATTAACAGAATAAAGTATAAATCATATGCAGAAAATGAAATTGACAAAATTCAACAAGCTATTATATAGAAATGCTCAACAATCTATAAATACAAGGAAATTACTTCAATATAACAAAGGTTATACATTAAAAGTCAACATATTAAACTTAACTGCAAAGAGCTAAGATTTTTCTTTTAAGATGAAGAAAAAAGTGGGTCCAGCATGTGGTGTAATGGTTATGTCATTGGACTCCCATGTAATCAACTGTGGTTTGAGTCCCAGACCCGGCGGCTTAAAACTCATACCAGGCACATGTGCATATGTACCCATGATCCCAAGAGGAGAATGGAGGAGAAGGGATTGTGGCCTCACCATCTACCCAGAGGGTAATTTCTCACAGTCTCTCCAGTGAGCGCACTCACCCAATAGCAAAACTCAAAAAAAAAAAAAAAATTAAATAAATAAAAGAGGAAAAGGGCTTGCATATCTAT
>NW_006203847.1:272815-288258 GCF_000334495.1 Tupaia belangeri chinensis | reverse complement strand
AAAGAAACTTAAAAAACAAAAAAAAAAAAAAAAAAAAAAAAAAAGAAAACGAAAAACAAAAGCTTTGAACCAGATAATGTCACTGGTGAATTTTACCAAATATTTAAGGAAGAATTAACATAAATCATTATAAAAATATTCTAACAATTTGAAGAGGTGAGAACACATTCAAACTCATAGTATGAGACTATTATCATTCTGATATCAAATCCAGACAATGATACCACAAGAGAATAAAATGACAGGCCAATACTCCTGAGGAACATAGATATAAAAGTCCTCAAAAAAATACTAACAAACTGAATTCAAAATCATATAAAAGAATTGGTTACCATAATCACATGGGGTATGTGTCTGGGATGCAAGGATAATTTAACATATCCACATCAATTACAGTATAATGCCACATTAACAGAATAATATATAAATCATATGCAGAAAATGAAATTGACAAAATTCAACAAGCTATTATATAGAAATGCTCAACAATCTATAAATACAAGGAAATTACTTCAATATAACAAAGGTTATACATTAAAAGTCAACATATTAAACTTAACTGCAAAGAGCTAAGATTTTTCTTTTAAGATGAAGAAAAAAGTGGGTCCAGCATGTGGTGTAATGGTTATGTCATTGGACTCCCATGTAATCAACTGTGGTTTGAGTCCCAGACCCGGCGGCTTAAAACTCATACCAGGCACATGTGCATATGTACCCATGATCCCAAGAGGAGAATGGAGGAGAAGGGATTGTGGCCTCACCATCTACCCAGAGGGTAATTTCTCACAGTCTCTCCAGTGAGCGCACTCACCCAATAGCAAAACTCAAAAAAAAAAAAAAAATTAAATAAATAAAAGAGGAAAAGTGCTTGCATATCTATGTTTATTGCAGCATTATTCATAATTGCTAAGACATGAGACCAACCCAAATGTCCACACAGATGAATGGATTGAAAAAGGTGTGGCACAAATACTCTATGGAATACTACTCAGTCATAAAAAGAAAACAAGACCTTGACTTTTGATAGAAAGTGGACAAATATGTAAGAAATATTGCTGAGTGAAGCAACTCAGGCTATGAGAGACATTGTATGTCTCCACTTAATATATATTGACTGTCTGCTCTATATGGTGGAAACTAAAAGATTAGGGGATATAGAAGCATGGAAAATGGTTATAGATACTGGATACAGTGTGGAAAGAGGATGCAAGAAGGGGGAGTGTATGAGGAAAGAAATTAAGGGAAAAAATAGAGAGGCAAGACATTTATGGGACACAGAAATCAATTAATACCTGTTGATAATAATGTGTATAATATCCTAAACTGGACTGGTGTGAATCGTATTCATGTTGGGAAAATTCACTTTACAAGCTAAGTGATATATAGTGATTGAATGTATTAAAGAAATTTTAAAAAAATTAAAAGATCAGGAATAAAGCAAAAAATCCTCCTTTACTACTTTTACTCTACATAATAGTGAAAATCTTAGCCAGAGCAATTAGATAAGAAAAAAAAAATACATCTCAATAAGAAAAGAATTAACATTTGCTGTTTTCAGATGGGCAAGTATTAGCAAAGATGTGAGAAACTGGAACCCTTGCACATTGTAGGTAAGAATGCAAATGGATGTAGCAACCCTGTCAAAATGACAAACAATATGGAGCATCCTCAAAATAATTGAAAATGAGACTACCATAAATCCAATAAATGTCCATTTTGGACACTTACTCAAAAGTTGGGATTCTGAAGTTACATTAGTTCTCACATGTTCATTGCAACACTAATCACAATACCTACAATATGGAAACAAATTTTCATAGATAAATTAATAGATAAAGATAATGTGTTATGTATACACACATACAATTGGATACTATTCAACCTTTAAAAGAAGGAAATCCTGTAATATTAGAGAGCATGAATAAATTCTGAGACTGTTATGATTAGAGAAATAAGTCACAGAAATAAACACTTTATGATTTCATTTCTATGATGTATATAACATTGTCAAACTCATAGAATCTAAGAATGGAATGATGGTTCCTATGGTCTTGGGGTAGAAGAAAATGAGATGTTTCTACTCAGTGAGAGAAAGTTTCAGTTAAATTAGATGAACAAGTTCTAGATATCTGCTGTATGACATTATATGCTTAGTCATCAGAGTTAATCGTATACTTAAAAATTAGAGTAGATATCATGGTTAATCTTTTCACAAGAAACTGTATTTTTAAAGATCCTCCAGACAATAAAGAAACATTTGCAAATCATAAAAATAAAATACCTAGAATGTGTAATGAGCTCTTTAAGTCATCAACAAAAAGGCAATCACTCTAGTAAAAAATTGGGCAAAGGACTTGAATAGCCATTTCTTCTAAAGAACATATATCAATGGTCAATACATACATGAAACGATGCTCGTCATTAATTTTTAGTGAAAGGTGAACCAAAACCACGATGTGATGCCACTTCAACACTCTAGCGTGTTTATAACCAAATAAATAGAAAATAACCATTCTTGTTGAAGATGTGAATAAATTGTGACTCTCATCTCTGTGTGGTAGGAATGTAACATGATGTAACTATTAGGAAAAACAGTTTGGCAGGTTCTCTAAAATTTAAAGATAGAGCTACAATCTAGCAGTTCCACTCCTAGGTCTAAACTCAAGTGAATTTCAAACATGTTCACCCAAAAATGTGAACATAAATCTTTGATTATAGTATTCTTCACTGTAGCCCAAAAGTGGAAACAATTGAAATGCCCATCAACTCATTAATGGATGAACAAATTATGGCATATCCATACGATGAAATAATAATGAAATATGGACATATGCTACAATGTGGATAAACCTTAGAAACATTATGCTAAGTGAAAAGCAAGACACAAAAGACCGTGTACTGTATTATTCAATGTATATGAACTATCCAGAATGAAAAAAATACTCAGAAATAAAGAAGACCAGCCCTTATGTAGAACTGCAGGTGCATGGGATGATTATAGGTTTATAGCCAAGTGGTGCAGGGATTATTTTGGGGGCCATGAAAATGTCCTAAATTTGATTGTGGTGATGTTTGCACAATGCCATGAACATAAATATAAAATTATACAGTTTCAAATAAATGAATTTCATGGTATGTTATTTTCCAATCCAACTCTGTAAAATGAAAGGAAAAAGTCACAGATAAAAATGAAAGGGGGCCAGCCAGTGGCTTGGGAATTAAAGCAGCTGAAAAAAGCCAAAGAAAAAAATGAAGGGGGCCCAGCCAGTGGCTTGGTAATTAAGGCAGCTGGATACCACGTGGCTGATGGTATGATTCTAGTCCCAGACCTGGCAGCTTACAAAACACACTGAGTTCGTGTGTGCATGCCCAAATTCCTAAAGGGAGGGAGGGATGAAAGAGAAGGGACTACGGCAGAATCACTCCCCATGAGAGGTCTTCTCTCTCTTTCTCTCTCTCTAATGTATGTGCCCTCCGACAAAACTAAAAGCTTAAGAAAGAGTGCTAATAATAAAGTTGCTCATTTTATGTTGACACATGAGTACTTATATAGAATTACAGGAGATAACATATTCATTAACCTTTATAATCCAAAATTAATATCATTGATATAAGTTGGCACAGGGTATATTCTGTGGATAACATGTATACATGTATTACTGCTGTTATCATTTCAATGAAAACTATTAGTATCAAGGAATTAGAATGGATAAATCAAGAAATAATTGTTCATAAATATTACGTATTGCCCAAATTGCAATCACTTTTGGTCATGTATTTGTGAGGATATATAACATTTCATTGTGCTATAGTGTTATATGTGATGGCATAATAGAATGATAAGAGGATAAGAAAGTATTGGTTAGAGACAGCTTAATGTAAATAAACATTTTCAGATTTTATAGCCAGGCTTTAGTCACATGAACGTATGAATCATAGTATATTATTCAGAGTCCTGGCTATAACCACTCAAGGAAAAATAAAAACACAAACAACAGTATCAACAACAAAACAGTTGGGGCCAGCAGGTAGTATGGTGGTGAAGGTACTAGACTCCCACATGGCCAACTGTGGTTCGAGTTCCTGATTTGGCAGCTTGAACATCACTCCAGGTGCACGTATACACATGCCCAAACTCCCAAGAGGAGAATGAAGGAGAAGGGACTGCAGTGTGGCCACTCCCCCTAAAGGGTAATTTCTCACTTAGTTGTTGGGAGCATAAACTGGAGCACAGGATGAATGATTAGTTCTGTTTTTCACTGGATAGTCTCTGTACCTCTGGTTCTACTTAATTGTTTTTCCTTTTTTCCCGTCTGGCTTCCTTTTTGCCTTCCTCCCTGCCTGCCTTACTTTCCTTATTTCTGTTTGTTCAATGTGTAGCATTATTTCTATAATTCAGTAATGATTAATTTTAAGTATGCTGACAAATATTACATTAATGAAATATCCAGCATAAGCAAATTTGCAAACAGAAAGTACATTAGTCATTGCCTAGGGCTGAGGAGAGATCAGGGATTTGAGGGTTGACGGCTTAGAGGGTATAGGATTTCTTTGGGGAGTAAGGATGAACTACAAAAAAGAAAAACTTCAAATGTAACGTTAAGTGGAAAAGACATGTTATATTAAAATATACTTTTTAAAGTCAAGTAAATGTACATAAGAAAACTGCGGAAATTACCTGTGGGACTGGCTTCATGACACATCACTAATGAGCTGCTCAAGAGAAGCTGGATCCGGGACCAGCAGTTAGCATAATGGCTATGTCACTGGACTCCCATGTAGTCGACCGTGGTTCGCGTCCCGGACCCGGTGCTTAAAACTCACACCGGGTGTGTGTGCATGCGTGCCCAAGATCCCGAGAGGAGAATGGAGGAGAAGGGATTGCGGCGTGGCCATCCCCCCTGGGGGGTGATTTCTCACTTTCTGTCTCTATGTCTCTCTCTGTCTGTCTGGCGAGTGCACGTGCCCTGTAGCAAAAACCTCTCAAAAAATAAAAAAATTTAAAAAAAGAAGAAGCTGGATCCCATCCCACATGGTGACCACAGTTCAAATCTCTGGCCTGGTCAGCCTGAAACATGCCAGTCATGCTTAAATGCCCAGGATCTGACAGGTGAGAGGACTGGAGAGAGAGACTCATAGTGGGACCAGACTCTGTCGTTCTTGCAGTTTTATTTTTTTTATAATTTCTCTTTGATTTCAAAATATTTTCTAAATGATCTAGCATGAGATTTTTCCTATTATTTTACATTTTCAAAATACAGAGCTAATTTCATGACTAAGAAAATTTACTGTTAACCTGTCGTTGATTAATGCTTTCTCACTATAGTTTTGGGACTGGGCAGATACAAAATAATATTTCAAAAAAATAAGGTTTAAGGTGGTTGACTTACTGAACACAGGATATTTGCAGTATTTTGGAGAAATGGGTGAAACAGAGAAAATGTATTCCTTAAAGATAATATCATTCAAAACCTCATCACTGTCTATCCTCCTGGCGACCAAATGTGCTTTAAAAGAGCATACTTTTAAGGAAATACCAGCATTGATTTTCATCTCAGTTTACATGCCAAACTATAGCCAATTTTCCTGTTTCATGATAACAAAAGTATAACCCCTTATGGATATGTAGCTTTACAATAAAGGAAAAAATTAGAAAATTTTAGCTTGATGTTCCTTATGCATAACTTATCACAGTATTCATAAAAGGATTATGTTCAAAGTAGTCAAAATGTTTTCATTTACTTGCATTGTGAAAAGCGAACTGAGTTCCTTTAGCCTTAAAAAATATAATCTGTTAATAGTGATAATTTTATAAGAGTTTATCAGGACACACAGATTCCTGTGTCACAGAGTGGTCTATAGAAATAGAAAAGTATTTTCGTTTGGTTAGTTGGTTGGTGGCTTTATCATCAATGTGAAAGTGAATGAAAAGATTACCAATGTCTTATGTCAGATGAGGTGTGTGTGGAGGAGTGGGGCCTAAGGAAGGACATTTGGAGGAGGGATACGGAGGTAGAACATTGACGGGATGGGGAAGTGTGGTGTTACCGGTTGAAGATATTTTGATCAACGGGACTGGGGAGAAATGTTCACATATTGAAATGCTCACATTGTAAGCTAAACAATACAATGGAATGTATATACAAAAATAAATAAATTAAAGAAAGATGAACAATGTCTTTCAATAAGTATGTGTCAGAATTTTAACACTGTATATTGAAGGATTAGTTTTTGTTTCTTTTTGTCTTTTTTTCCATGTAGTGTAATTGACTATGCTTTACTTTGACTTTTTTCTTTTTTTGGAGAGGTTTTTGCTGTCGTGTGCATGTGCTCACCAGAAAGACAAAGAGAGACAGAGAGACAGAGAGCAAGAAATTACCCCCCAGGGGGGATGGCCACGCCACAATCCCTTCACCTCCATTCACCTCTTGAGATCTTGGGCACGCACACACACATGACTGACGTGAGTTTAAGCCACCAGATCCGGTACTAGATCCGCAGTCGACTACATGGGAGTCCAGCAACATAGCCATCACGTCAACTGCTGGTCCCTACTTTGGCATTTAAGAAATAGAAAATGGGCAGTTCTGTGGCCTGGTGGTTAAGGCAACTGAATCCCACATTGCTTGCATAACACACTGAGCACATGTGTGTGTGTGCCCAAAAATTCCAAAAGGAAGAAGACATAAAAGAGAATGGATTGCAGTGTGACCATTCCCTGCAGAGGGTAATTTCTCCTCTCCCTCTCTGTCTCTCTGTCTTATTCTGGTGAGTGCACATGCCCTCTAGCAAAAACTGAAATATACAAATTACAACAAATTATTGTAATAATTTTTGAGTCACTGCATACATTCATAAAATTAATAACATTTCTATAGATGAGCAATGATTGATTTCAGATAAATGGGAGAAGGTGCCATTCACAATAGTAACTGAAATGTAAAGATACTATAAATAATATGACAAGAGTAGCTTAGCCAGGAATAGGTTAGACAAATACAAAGAGAAGGACAGAACTTTATCCAGGTTCACAAAATGATATAGCAATAAATTCAGACGTGTCCTACGATATTGAATGCCAGTATAGCTGGGGGTAACACAAGTTTATTAAAAGCTGACATCTAATAGACACTGTGATAAATGCTTGTATGTGTTCATTTAAAATTATATATAGCAATCTTATCCAAATTTATTTGGACTTCTACTGCAATCTCAAGGGAAAAGAATCTAAGGCATGAATTTGTCATATATCAAATTAGTTCTAATGCTCATTTAGGTCAGACAAATATGTACAGACACTGCTATTAAAAACAGAAAAAAAAAAGAGAGGGAATTTTCCAGTCATGTATTTGAGCCTCTCATAACATTACAGTAAAGTAGTCACGCGATTACATAAGGACCAGGAGTTGGCAAACTTTTCTTGTAAAAGAATCACTCCATAAATATTTTTGGTTTTGCCAGCCATGCGGTCAGTCACTGTCACAATTACTTAACTCTAATGCCGTGGTGTGAGAGCAGCATAGAAAATACATAAACAAATGGGTATGGAACTATATTTCAACAACATTTTATTGAGCCATAAAAAGGCGGCAGACAGAATTTTGTCTGCTGCCCACAAGTGTAGTATGTTAACCCCTGAATAAGATCATAATCTGTCATAAAATTAGCATTTTTATTTCTATTTTAGAAGTGATAAGTTATTGGGCCACTCATATACCTTTAAATGCATATTTCAAGAAGCAACTGGATAAATATATAGAAGGGTAATGTATAATGAGGTTTGAGGAAGGAATTCACAAACAGAAAAAGCAGAGTAATAAAGAAAAATATTTATTTACTTGTACATGAAACATAAATGTACTTAATAGAACATTCAGGAGCCTAGTAGGTGGTGTGGTGGTTAAGGCACTGGATCCCACATAGCTGACTTCATGGTTCAAGTCCCAGGCCCAGGAGCTTGCAAAAGATTGCAGCTGGATGTGCGTGCATGTGCAAAAATCCCGAGAGAAGAATGGAGGAAGAGGGATTGCAGCACGACCATGCTTTGCTAGCAGGTGATTATTCACTTTCCCTCTTTGTCTCTCTCTCTTTCCCAGGAGTGCACTGCTCTCTATGGCAAAATTCTCAAAAATAAATGAAAAAGAAAGAACACTCTGCTGGAAACATCATTTGCCACACATAAGAGAAGCAATAGGTTAATAGCATTTTACATAAAGAAAAAAGAGTACATGGGCATCCTGCTGTATATATTAAAAAAGCATACATGCCGACACTTACAATAAAGGTAACTAAGTAATATTTGAAAAAAAGTCAGACTCAATAATAAATAGAAATCAGTCCAATATAATACCATTTTCACTTACCAGTTGGACAAGTATTGAAAATAAGAGTGCTCATGTTGTTAAAATATTAGTAACAACTCCTTTTTTAAACAACTTGGAGGCTTATAAATTTGCATAAATTTCTTGACGGTAGTTTGTGCATATATTTAAAAAGTTAATATCTGCTTAACTTTTACCTAGTAATTCTCCTTACAGGAATAAATGCTAATAATTGCAGAACCATATAAAACGTTCACTCTGAGATGTTCATCACAGAGTTGTTTATGAGCATGAAAAACTGGGGCCAACATAAATGTCAAACAGTAGGTAGTCAATTAAGTAACTCATGAGGCATTTATAGAATGTTATATTAGGTAGCTCTTAAAAATGCCATCTTTTTCAAGAGCAATATTTAGGATATGGTAAGTGAAAGAAATAGGATACAAACAGGCATATATACTTGATTTCAAAAATACAATAAGAATGTAAGGATTTAGGTTGAAAATATTAATAGCCCTACGTTCTTATATTGCTCTGTGTTTTTCTAAATGTCCCATCATAAGTACGCATTACCTAATCAGAAACAAAAATCAATAAAATTTCTTTAAGGAAATAGATGTTTGAGTTTTAAATAAGTAATTTAGCAATTAAAATTATTTACTGAAGAATATATAACGAGAATCAAATATGTTCTTTACATAATCACTAATAAAACAAGGTATGAAACAGATGCACAATGTGAACATTTTTACAAAAAGATACATAGAGAAAAGTTGATTTTACATAAAATACAAAGATATGTTAGAGCTCTCTCCCACTATACACGATGGCAGGTGAAAAAGCTGCGAAGCAGGATACTAAGGAGAAGAAACCTGAAGCCAAGAAGGCTGATGCCAGCGGCAAGGTTAAAAAGGGTGACCCTAAGGCTAAAAAGCCCAAGAAGGGGAAGCCCCATTGCAGCCGAAACCCCATCCTAGTCCAGGGCATCGGCAGAGAATCCCAGTCTGGCATGTATTCCAGGAAGGCCACGTACAAGAGAAATCCCTCAGCCACTAAATCCAGGATCGAAAAGGAAAAGGAGGAGAAGGTTCTTGCGACTGTCACAAAACCAGTTGGTGGAGACGAGAATGGTGGTACCTGGGTGGTTAAACTGCGCAAAATGCCTGGATATTATCCTACCAAAGATGTGCCTCGAAAGCTGTTGAGCCACGGCAAAAAACCCTTCGGTCAATCTATGAGAAAGCTGCGAGCCAGCATCCCTCCTGGGACCATTCTGATCATCCTCACTGGACGCCACAGAGGCAAGAGAGTGGTTTTCCTGAAGCAGCTGAGCAGTGGCTTGCTACTTGGAACTGGACCGCTGGTTCTCAATTGAGTTCCACTGCATAGAACACACCAGAAGTTTGTCATTACCACCTCCACAAAAATTGATATTACCAAAGTAAAAATTCCAAAGCAGCTTACCGAGGCTTACTTCAAGAAAAAGAAACTGCAGAAGCCCAGACAGCAAGAAGGTGAGATCTTCGACACAGAGAAGGAGAAATAGAAGATTTCAGAGCAGCGCTAGGTTGATCAGAAAGCTGTGGATTCGCAAAATTTGACCAAAAATCAAAGCTGTTCCTCAGCTCCAGGGCTACCTGCGATCCGTGTTTGCCCTTACAAATGGAGTTTATCCTCACAAATTGGTGTTCTAAATTTTTTGCCAAGAACCCAATTAAATAACTGATCATAAAAAAGAGGTACCTTAGAATTTCTCTTTGAGTAAAGAAATTATTATTTTTATTTTGTTTTCCTTTGTGTTCTCAAAACTTGAAAGAATAAACCAATATATCTTACACAGGAAAAAAATTATTTGGGCTAAATATGTAAATGCATTATTTTATGGAGTTTATTGACAGCTAAAAATAATAAAACACTCGGTTAAATTTTAATGCAGAAAAAAGAATGAGAAGACTCATTGTTGCCAGCCTGGACTGTTTCTTATATTCTAATCGTATTCAGTTTTTCGAACTGACATAGACATCGCCTGAATAGAGTTAACCTCTTCAAAACAGGACCTGGAGGGACCAGCAGTTAGTGTAATGGCTATGTTGCTGGACTCCCATGTAGTTGACGGTGGTTTGCGTCCCGGACCCAGTGGCTTAAAACTCACGCTGGGCGCGTGTGCGTGTGTGCCCACGATCCCAAGAAGAGAATGGAGGAGAAGGGATTGAGGTGTGGCCATCTCCCCTGGGGATTGATTTCTCGCTTTCTGTCTCTTTGTCTCTCTGCCTGTCTGGTGAGCGCCCTCGCCCTATCGCAAAAAAAAAAAAAAACCTCTTCAAAAAAACAAAAAAACCAGGACCTGGAGTAAATTTTTAATCTCGATGTTTGCATATTCATTTCCAGTATTTATTAACACAATTTAAGAGAATGTCTTGTATCCTCTAATATTACTGAATTCATTTATTAGTTCTATGAGGTTTTTTTGTTTGTTTTTGTTTTGTCTTGTTTCATTTTTTGTTTCCTTGATATTTCCTATGTAGATAACCATGTCACCTACAGTTACAGGGAAGATTCTTTCTTTTTTTTTTTTTGATCTGCATATCTCCCCTTTTTATTTCCTTCATTATGACACTGACTAAATTTTCCAGCACTGTGTTAAACTTAAGCTATGGGAGCTGACATTCTTGCCTTGTTCCCAAGTTTAGGGGGCAGCATTCAGTCTTTCACCATTCAGCATAATTTTGGCTGTATATATGTATATTACATAGTTATATATTTTATACATTTATACAATTCTATAAATAATAAATAATATATATATGTATTTACACACACTCTACATGAGCAGAAAATTCCTTTCTATGTATATTTTATATAAATAATTTTTATCATGAATTTGTGCTGAAGTATGATGAATGCTTCTTTTGCATCAATTGAGATGATTATGTAATGTTTTTGTTATTTATGATGTTAATACAATAGATTACATTGATTGATTTTTAATATTAAAAAGACTTACACCCTTAAATAAACTCCATTTAGTCATAATAAATAATTGTTTTCTATGTTGTTGAATTTTATTTGTTAGTATTTTCTTAAGGATATGAATGAAATATATAGATATGTGGGGATTTGTTTTACTCTCTCTTCATGGTTTTGGTATTAGGTTAATACAAGCCTAATGGAAAAAAATTTTAAGCATCCCTCTCTATTATTTTTTGTGAAATAGATTGTGTAGAATGATGTTAGTTCTTTAGACTTTTGGTAAAATGCTCTTTAAAAATCATCTGCATCTTGAAATTTCTTTTTACAGAATTTAAAATGATAAATTCAATGTCTGTCGTATAATAGATACAGGACTAATCAAACTATTTTATATAGGATAAATTCTGTTCTGTGCTTTTTGAGGAACTGATCCATTTCATCTAAGTTGTCACATTTATATGTGTAGAGTTGTTCATAGTATAGTCTTACTTTCCTTTTGATATCGAAATTGTTTGAGTTGGTATTCTGTTTTATTTCTGGCAATGGTTGTTTTTTTCTTTGTCATTTTTTGATAAAATTTCATCTATTTTTATTAACTATTTTTCAAACAGCCCATTCTTTGTTTTTCTCGATTTTATTGTTGTATCTTTATCCCCCTTCCTAATTTAACATATAATTGTCTTAAATACTCCATCTATGTACACATAGAATCACATCAGACACTTACAAATTTTGTTTCAACCATGAAACATAACTTTGAAATGTCAAGAAAGAAAACCTATTTTTATATCCATATCTTTGTTTATTGTGATTTTTCTGCCTTAATTCTTTATCACAATTTTTCTGTTTAGAGAATGTCTGGGACCAGATGGTGGTGTAATGGTAATGCTCTTCAACGCTGAACCCACACAGCAAAGTTCAGGACTCCCAACCCAAGGCCTCCCTGTATACACCATGTGTGCACTTACATATGTGGTCAGTGATCTGAGCCAACTAGGGTTGGTAGTAGATCACAACATAAAGATCCTGTCTATCTCTATTTTCTCTCATGAAAGAAGTAAATAATTTTTTTAAAGTACTTCCTTTAGCTATTTTTTGGTCAAGTTTTTAAAAAATTCTTGGGAGAAGGTGCAGGTTTATACCTGCAAAAGGTATAAACCTGCAAAAGAAAGAGAGAAGCACCCTTGATGGGGTCAGGTTATGCCACAGTAGTCCTGTTCCTCTTGTCCATGAGGATCTTGGACAAATGGGCACACACCCAGCTCATCTCAAGTTGGGGCAGGTATACAATCCACAGTCAGTCATGTGACTTCCAGCACTATAGTTCAGTACCCTATGTACTATGTCACTAGGGTGGGCCCCTAGCTATTTCTTTAGGGAAGATTTTCTGACAACAAATTTCACCTGTATAATATGTGTATAAACAAGAATGTCTACAATTTTTTAAAATTATTATACAAGATATATTAATAAAAACACACTGCAAATCAAATGAAACTATGAAGCTTAGAGAGAGTACATTAAAACTATAATTAAAATGCAATTTCTACTTACTAAATTAACTATCAAACCACCATTATTGAATATGTTTATGTTGCCCTTCAGATACTGCTTTCCTTTTAAAAATTTATCACCCTTTCTTCTGCTTTATTATCTTGGAATTGCACTCTCCAAAAAGAAGTTTTAGATTATGCCCATACGTATTAAAATCATTAGTTAATTTATCACTTTAGTGACTAACTTTTTGCACAATTAATACAATCATATTAGCAGTAGATAAAATTTAATTATGTAAATTGATGTATTTGGGACTTCTTTTGTAGTTTGCTACAGACTGGGTACGCTTGCCAGAGGCAGGTGGAGGAAGAGAGAGGCAAGAGTGAGAAATTACTCTCCTGGGAGTTTGATCACACCACAGTCCTTTCTCTTCCATTCTCCTTTTGGGATTTTGGGCATACATGCACACACACCCAGTGTGAATTTCAGATCCCAAAGTGGCTCAGTGACAAAAAGGAGCACGGGCATACATGATTGTGCCCATGTCTGTGAGCCTTTCTTATTCCCTCGCCTTATAAACCTACTAGAATTCCATCATGTGGGCTCCTATCTGACGACCTTAATTCTAATCATCTCTTAATTCTATAGTTGGATTAAGTTTTCACCTTCGTCATTCCATCACAAACAAATTTCCTCACAAGAAATTGTGCAGAATACACTCAAATGATAGCAGAAAGTAAAACTAAAGTTGTCACTATTTACAAATTACATGATTCAATATACATAAAATCCCAAGGAATCCACAGAAAATCTAGTTAAACTAACCAATTCAGCAGAGTTACAGGGTATAAATTCAGCAAAGTTATAGGGTATAGGATCAACACACACAATTCAGTTGATAATTACAAAAACTATTTGCTGGCCGGACCAGCGGTTAGTGTAATGGCTATGTTGCTGGACTCCCACGTAGTTGACCGCGGTTCGAGTCCCAGACCTGGTGGCTTAAACTCACGCCGGGCATGTGTGTGTGCGTACCCAAGATCCCAAGAGGAGAATGGAGGAGAAGGGATTGTGGCATGGCCACCCCCCCGGGGGGGGGTGATTTCTCGCTTTCTGTCTCTCTGTCTCTCTCTGTCTGGCAAGCACATGTGTCCTATAGCAAAAAGAAAAAAAAATTTAAAAAAATCTATTTGCTGGCAATAGCACACAAAACAATATTATTAAAAGAAAAATAATCTAAGGTAAGAGACTTAGAAAGTACAAAACATTGCTAAAAGAAATTAAAGAACCCTTTATATTAATTGAAAGACATCTAGTGTTAATGTACTGGAAGACTTTAATATGTTGTGTTGGTAAGGTGTCAGTTTTCCAAAGTGAACTATACATTCAGTAAAATTTCTACAAGAATTGCAATGGCGATTTTTTGCAGAAATGAGAAAACTGATCCTCAGATTCATATAGAATAGCAGGGAGCCTTGAATAGTGAAAACAACTGTGTGAAACAACCAATGAAGAGGACTGACAATCTCTGATTTTAAAATGTACTACAGAGCCATAGTCATCAATCAATGTAGTATTGGCATGGTCTCATCAACAAATGATTCTGGGGCAAATGGATAACCAAATTCAAAATGAATGAATTGTATTATCACGCAATAAACAAAAAATTATTTCATAGGGCCACTCCCATGGCATAGGGATTAAGGGAGCTTAATTCCACATAATCCACTGGGTGGTTTGAATTCCAGATCCTGTGGCTTGAAAAACACAAGGGGCACACATGTATGCCTGACCTAAATCCTGACTGGATGGACAAATGGAGAAGGCATTGCCATGCGACCATACCCTTAAGGAGTGCTTTCTCTCTCTATTTCTGTCCCTCTGCCTCTCTCTGATAGACACATGTATTTCCCAGAAAATTATTTAAAAATCATTTATAATGGGTTAACAAGCTAAATATTAGAGATAAAACTCTCATGAGAAAACATAAGTGTAAGTCTCATGACACTGAATTTGGCAATAGATTCTTTTTTTCTTTCTTCTTTTTTTTTTTTTTGGAGAGGTTTTTGTTATAGGGCGCATGCACTCGCCAGAAAGACAGAGAGAGACAGAGAGACAGAAAGCAAGAAATAACCCCTCAGGGGGGATGGCCACGCCGCAATCCCTTCTCCTCCATTCTCCTCTCGGGATCTTGGGCACGCACGCACATGTGCCCAGCGTGAGTTTAAGCCACTGGGTCCAGGACTCGAACTGCAGTCCAGCGACATAGCCATTACACTAACTGCTGGTCCCAGCAATAGATTCTTAAATATAACATCACAAGTATCATTGAAGTAAACTTTTTGCATCTGTTGTTTTTCAAGAGTGTTTAATTTAAATAGTAAAAAAACTTATAAAAAATATTGGAACTGGCAGGCGGCTTGGTGGTTAAGGGTGCTGGACTCCCATACGGCTGACCATGTTTCAAGTCCCAGACCTGGCAACTTGCTTTCTCACTTTCTCTCTCTCTCTCTCATACAAACACACACACACACACATACACACAATGTCCCTCTTTGGTCAAACTAAAATAAATAAATAAAAAATAATAATGTTAAATAAAATATTTTAAAAAGACTCATGAAAAATGCCCATTGTGCAAAAAAAAAAAACAGA
>NW_006203847.1:262886-272602 GCF_000334495.1 Tupaia belangeri chinensis | reverse complement strand
CTCTCTGTCTCTCTTTGTCTGGCAAGCGCACGCACCCTATAGCAAAAACCTCTCAAAAAAAAAAAAAAAAAAAAAAAAAAAAAAAAACACTATTCATGAATTTCAACTTTTTGCACCAAATACACTCGTACTTTAATTACATTTCTTTTCAATGTTTTGAAGTCCCCTTTTGTGAGTGTGTGTGTGTGTGTGTAACTTCTGTATATATTTTCTCTGATTATAAACCTGTCTACTTTGATAATGAAGCCATCATCTCTGAATTTATGCTCATTCTCATTGGTTTCCTTTGCCTCTGAGACAAATAAATAAAATATTCCCTGCTCCATGATTTCAAGTGGCTTCATTCAATTTACAACAGCCATTTCATGTGCTTTTATTACTGAAAAGATCCAAGAACATACGACAAGTTAAAAAGTAAACATTTTTCTAAAAGGCTGTCATGTATCATACCTGTAATTTGTGACTCGTGACGTGTGAGTGCTGGGTGGTCAGACTCAACACTTGTGCTAGTTCTTGTCCTACACGCATGAAGAATTAGAAGCATGGACAAATGGAGGGGATAGTAAACAAAGTTTATTAGGGAAGGAGAAAAAGCTTCCAGTGTAGTGAAAGTGGGCCTGAATGGGTTGCCAAAGAGGAACTGAAGTGAGAGGTTTTTATTTAGCAGTCTGAACAATGGGCTGTCTTTCTGATAAGGAAGTAGGCTTTAGAAAATGGTTACATGGCAGTCTGGGTGATTTATTTTCCCATTCTTTGTGGAGTTAGCAGACCATAACGTTCTATACTTCTTGTTAGAATGGAGTTACTAAATAGAAACTGCTGCCCTTAGCAACAGTTGCTTTGAATCCCTATGCAGATGGCTTTTGGCTGTGAACACTTAGCCACTGTGACTCCATATTGGGCCTTTATCCTGTCTGCGGCTCTATATCCCTATCTCCTGCCTTAGCAGCAAGAAGTCATAAATTCCTTAGAGACATGTGCAAGGGGTATATATTGCACATTAACCAGACCAAAGAGGAAAAACACAGAGACTTCATTAAAAAGAAAAATACAATGACTTCCCTTAGGGGCTCCTACCCTATCTACCTGTACATGGGGTCTAACTACTATTTCCCTGGTAGCCATATAATCAAAATTCACAGAACATTTTGTCACTTTGTATACTTTTGTGTTACTTCTTTTATGGTATTTGTAATAGAAAGTGGTGGTATTCTTTCAGTTAATGAAGGTTCTCTGGTGCTAGAATATATATTAATGATATTAGACAAAATTCTGTCCTGAATTCATATAAACATTGACTGACCTCCCTTCCTCAGCCACCATTTCATTTCTCTCTGCTCCACTTTTATTTCTCATTTATTTTGAGGTATATTACTGGAAAGCCTGGCTATCTCTCTCCAATTATCAGAAATTCCGCAGTTGAAATGAAGAGAAACTGATTTTTCTCAATGAACTTTTTAAGGCTAATAAAAGTTCAAATGATATGAATCAGCACCCTGGCACAATTAAGCTACCCTAAACGCCATTTATAAACTTATTCCATCAGCAACTTGTAAATGTTGATCCCTTTGGTCTTCTCGTCGATGAGCTGTAGCCTAGCTCTTTGATACCAACCGCCTCTTTTTGAGAGAGGAGGCACTTTCAAATTGGCAGCCATTTTAGCAAACTGATCAAATTGTGCCATGGATTGTTTCCAACACTCCACATCTGCATCTATGACCACAGGCTTCCAAAAGACATTTTCTAATACAGCATTAAAATTGGCTCCGATACTGGCCGCAGGCCAACTACTCCTGTTTTGCTTCTCTGGTGGCTTCTATCAAAGGCCTTTGAACAGTTTTTGGCTTTTTTTCATAACACAATATAGGAAGGTCATCCGTCTATAAAAATTTGTATCCGTTTAAAAAAACCAAGTTAACTACTTTCCAAGCCAAAGAATCTTAACGTATGCATGCTTTATATAAAATATTTTTCAGATATTGAAAGTGACTCAAAAGAAAAGAAAATCAAATATTTTCTGGAAAGAGGGTTTTTTTTAAAAAAAAAAAATCACATTAACCATTGGGTTTATGTTTCAACTTATTCTAAAGCCTACATAAAAAGTCACAAAAATTCTCAATAGTGCTTTTACTGACATTGTTGTTTCTAGGTTATTGGTTTATTATATTGACTAATGGTTACTGTTTCAATGTACAGGCGTCAATATACATATCAGCTTTAATCCCACATAAATTAGCCTTTAGGGAAATAAAAAAATCACACATTTATTTTCCAGAATTAGCAAAATAAAAAGGGTCCAAGGTAATGTATTTAAAGTCTCTCATAGGGAAAATAAACAACCTAATAAACACTCAGGACAAAGGTCATTTACAGACATATTCCACAGTTCTTCTGGTATGTGCTCCCCAAAGTAAATACAGATGAACCTTCAGATATTTTCACTGTATTTGGAACAAGTGATTAAGACATGTATTCATATATGTTTTAAATGCTTATTAACATATATGGGTGAGGGACCAGCAGATGGTGTAATGGCTATGTCTCTGGACTCTCATGTAGTTGACCACAGTTCGAGTCCCAAACCCGGTAACTTGAACTCACGCTGGGTACATGTGCGTGCATGCCCAAGATCCCAAGAGGAAATAGAAGAGAGGGAATTGTGGTGTGGTCATTCCCCCTGGGGGCTGATTTCTGGCTTTCTGTCTCTCTCTGTCTTTCTGGTGAGTGCATGCACCCTATAGCAAAAAAAGTCTCCCCAAAAAAAGAAAAAACAAAACATGTACGGGTGAGAAAAACCGGCTTCAATATCCATATAGAATAACCACTCAGGACCAAATCGTGCTCTTCTAAGAAACCATCCTAATTGTCTTTTCTTTTTTTGAAGAGATTTTTTTTTCTATAGGGTGTGTGTGCTCACCAGAAACACAGAGAAAGACAGAGAGAGAAAAAAAAAAATCACCTTATGGCCACGCCATAGTCCCTTCTCTTCCACTCTCCTCTTAGGATTTTGGGCACACATGCACACATACCTGGTGTGAGTTTCAAGATGCCTGGTCTGGGACTTGGTCAATCACATAGGAATCCAGCACTTTAAACACCATGCCACTTGCTGCTACCCCTTTTTTTTTAGTTGCCACAGGGTGCATGCACTTTCCAGAGAGAGATAGACAGAGAAAGAGGGAGAAAGCATCCCCCAAAGGAATATAGCCATGCTACAGTCCCTTCTCTTCCATTCCTCCATCATGTTAGGATTTGGGGCATACATGTACATGGGCCTAGGGTGTTTTTCAAGGCACCAGAGCAGGGATCCAAACTTCAGTCAGTCATGTGGGATCCACTTCCTTTCACCACTGGGCTAAGGGAATGTCCTCATCCTAATTTTCAAGGTGGTAATGCATTCTAGTGAAATTATTTGGGAAAAAAAATTAAGTGCAAAAACTAAAATCTATGGACAGATGACTTTTTGAGTTCAAATTAATTCAAGCTTTCTAAATTTCAAGCTTCTATAGTCCTATCCATGACTTTGACAGAAATATTTATGTCAAAATCTATGTTTTAACCAAATCAGCCAGAAATAATAAACAGATGTGGCCTTTAGTTTTATTATGAACTGAATGTTTTGCTCACTCCCAAATTAATATGCTAGAGTCCTAATCTCTAATATAATAGTATTTGGAGAGATGACTAGATTTAGGCCATCGAGGCTGTAATTAGGATTAGATGTTTGTGAGCGTGGGGACTTCATGATAGGATTAGTATCCTTCTAAAATGAGACACCCCAGAGGGACCAGCAGATAGTGGTATGGTTATGTGACTGAACTCCCATGTAGTTGACCACGATTGAGTCTTAGACCCGGCAGCTTAAAACACACACTGGGCACGTATACATGATATATGATACATGCATACAATATAGGATGATTAAATCAAGCTAATTAACATATAAATCACTTTACTTACCAATTATTTGCATGATGAGATATTTGAAGTTTATTCTCTTAGTTGTTTTGAAATATATATTATTATTGAGTATTATTGCCTTGCTGTGCAATAGATCTCAAAACCTATTCTTTCTACCTGAAACTTTGTACCTTTTGACAAACAGCTCCCCATTTCATCCCTCTGATCTGTCCATACTGTCACTAATAACCATCAATCTACTCTTCACTTCTATGAGTTCAGCTTTTTAAAATTCCACAGATTCTAAGAGGTAAATCAAAACTGTTTTTTTACTACACTGAGACCTGAGACTCCCTATTTCTTCCCACGCCCCCCCCCGCCCCCCACATAGTAGGTATTTTTGTTTTGGTTTGGTTTGGCATTTTAAACAGTGGTGAATAAATTCTTAAAACACTATTTTTATTATTCTATGAGAGACACGAGACACAGTGTCTTGGTGTGATAAGAACAAGAACAACATTTTATAGAAGCAACAGAATAAACTGATATTAATTGCTAAGTTTAAGATAAAATACTAACATAAAGCATATGTTTGATCCTCAGGCAATCCCTGAATGAATATCTTCTTTTACAGATGGAGAAAGTAGAACTTACAGCGGTATATAGCTTGTAAAACTATAGACCCAATACAGAAAAATGAAGAACAGAATGTGTGATATCCAAAGCTCTGTTTCCTTTCTACCAAGTCATGTTTCTCAAGGCATTCGGACTATTTTTTAGTACTCAATCTATCATGCAGTTGGACGTCTTTGTGAGGCTTGAAGTCTTATCTTTCTAGGAAAGCAACACTATATTGCCAACCAACACGTGGAATGTTCATTTTCAAGTTTCATTGCCTTAGTTTTCAATACTCTTGAGTTGATATTTTTTGAGGTGAATAAAGAACTTTGTCATTAAGAATGCCATTGAATACACTAGTTAAGGATAAAAACTTAGGCAGACCTTCAAGTTTCAAGTATCAACTCTATTTCTATTTACGTAAAATTGTATGACTCTTCTTCTACATCTGTACAATACTACATTAATAATACATAACTCATAGAGTTACTGCAAGGATCAAGAAAGGAATATATCTAAAGTATTTAGAAAAGTGTCTTATTGGCACATAGTAAGCACTGTCATTGCTGTTAAATGAAGCAAAAGTATTTCCTATTCATTTGGGGGGAGGGAAGGAAGATATCTACATGATGTAGAAATGTATGGATGGTATGGATGGAAGAAAATGAGTGACTATATTTTGATCTGATTCTTAGATTGGTCTGTGTAATGGTTTTTTCAAGAAGATGCTTGCATGCTCGTGTAGTGAGCAGTTGATTGTTATTTTAGTTACTTCAAGAAACAAGAAAAGGGACTTTAATTCAAACATTATTTTGTTTCCAAGGTCTCATAAAGTTCCTGGCATATCTGTATTTGTAGAATAAATTCCCTTAAAATGTTTGCTTTTATTACATATAGACAGTGTAGATTTTATATCTCTATGTAGGGAGAGTAACCTGAAAATCCTTTGAACAGGTCCCATAAGATTTCTTTTCTATTTTTTTAAGTTTCACTTTCATTTTTTTATTTCTTTTTACATATAATCACTATACATGTTTACAGCGAAGAAAACAAAAAACTGGATTTTCCTAGCATGAATACACTGTATATTAGTCCAGCACAAAAATATTGTCAAAGATATTACCATATATTGGGTTGTTGGGAAAGTCATGACATGTTTTTGTATAGGAAAACGTAGACTTAATAGACAACCTAACACATTATCATCAGCGGATAATCTTCCATTTTTGTGTTTGCTTCTTTTTTGCTTCTGTTTTCCTTCTTTTTCCCCTCTTGATTCCCTCCCTCATGACCACCGCTGCCCACCCTCTCTCCACAGTATCTAGTATCCACAGTTGCTCGCCATGCTTTTATATCCTAAAATTGGTTCCATTCTTACCCTTTTGTCTGTTTATAAGCAACTAGTTTAACACCTCTAAGTGTCAATTTCCTTATATGTATGGTAGAAATAACATCTATCCCCTGCTCTAGGGTCCCAGGTTTGTATATTTCAACTAATTGAAAACTAAAAGCACTTAATAAGTTGTCAGGCAGATATGTAAATATAAATTGCTCAACAAATACCCATTGAATTAAATTTCTAGTCAAGAATGTATATTATGGTCTCTTACACATATAAGACAAATAAAAGATAACTTATGAGAATTGATTTATTAAACATGTGCTCAAAACTCTTCAGTGTTTTGTGATAGTAATTCTTCATTAAGAATATTATAATAATTATAACAATTTTTAAAACTAAGGATTTCAAAGTCTAAACTAAAACTTAAAATTTTTTTTAATTGCCAGAGGGCACGTGTACCTGTCAGAAAGAGATAGAGAGACAGAGATACAGAGAGAAAGCATTCCCCAATACCATGTGGTCAGGCCAGATCATTTTTCCTCCATGTCTCCATCTTTTCAGGATTTGGAACACACATGCACTTGAGCCCAGTGTGAAAAACTCACTCTTTTAATATGCATACAATTTTATGATTTTTGATAAACATATTAAGTAATGAAATCACTACAGTTTAAAAATGGAACTTTTTTTTTTTTTTTGAAGAGGTTTTCGCTATAGGGCGCATGCGCTTGCCAGACAGACAGAGAGAGACATAGAGACAGAAAGCGAGAAATCACCCCCCGGGGGGATGGTCACACCGCAATCCCTTCTCCTCCATTCTCCTCTCGGGATCTTGGGCACGCACGCACATGCGCCCAGCGTGAGTTTTAAGCCACCGGGTCCGGGACACGAACCATGGTCGACTACGTGGGAGTCCAGCGACATAGCCATTACGCTAACTGCTGGTTCCCAAAAATGGAACATTTTCATCCTCCCCAAAAAAGTGTCCTCTGCTACTTTGCAATTAACTCTCTCCTCCATCTCCAGCTCCAACTGCTGATCCAAAAATCTGTGCCTCTGCTATGCAGTCTCTGTGTCCAAATCTCATTGGAAGGGCTTATATTTTTTGGGATTCACACTGTTTTGCACCATACACCCTGTGACCTCAACTTTTTTATGATTTAAAGAAAGTAAATCATTTTAAAATTATTTGACATTTTCTCATTTTTACCATGATAGCAATGCTCCTACTTTGTATATGCTTCACAGACATTGAACAATATTGCCTTTATGGACATACATTGTTGGAAAAATGTATCAGAAATAATTCTAATATATTGTTTGATCTTCGGAAAGTAATGTCAGTCAATGTAAACTTTACTTTTTTTTGGTTTTATTTGCATCATGTCCTCTAATATCAAATTTTCTTCCTGCTTTGTTTATATACTGCACATACTTGTCTCTTTTTCCCTCTTTTTGTTCTTGAATGTTTGGAATGCTATTTCAGGTTTAAATATCCAAACACCAGATTTCTCTAATGATGTCACATCTGAAAGCAGATATATTAAAAACTACTTTTTAAAATGATGCATTTAGAGATAAGCAGATGCATAGTGGTTACATCACTGGACTCCCACATGGCCAACTGCAGTTTGAGTCCTGGACACAGTAGCTTGAAAGTCAAGCAGACCTCATATAGGAAACAATGAGAGTAAGGAAAGGATGAGAAAATATATTCAAACTCTTAAGTGAAAAACAATTTCAACCAAGAATACTACACCCAGAAATATTATCTTTCATATGGGAAGAAAAGACAAGAACATTCTCAGATAAACAAAACCTGAAAGAATTTACCAACACCAGACCAGCTCTCTAAGACATTCTGAAGGGAGTGCTGTAGCAGGAAGACTAAATACAGACACACAGAAATAAGAGTTCAAAAAAAAACTAAGAAAATGGCCAACTTAATAGGGAAAAGTCTAGAGTTGAATGCTATCTTTCAGAATTTAAATGGGAAGATCAGACCACAACAGAAGATATATTAACTATACAAAACTTAGCTGGTGAAATAGAATCTTATGACTTTAGACTAGAACATTACTTATTTTCTTCTATGCTTTGCTTTCCAGAGTTACGGATTTTTGTCTTCTCTTGAGCTGTTGATAGGTTCATGTACTTACTATTTGAACAGAATCTTAACATGTTTCCTGGCTTTAAGTTTTAAGCAAAGCTCTCTTAGCATTTTTAAATGTTGATTTATTAAAGCTAAAACTGCTTTCCTTAAAATTAAAATATTTATTAAAAAATACCTATGTAATGACTGCAGTAAGCTAAATAGCTAGCATCAGCCAGGTGCTATTTTATAATATATTCATTGTTTCTCATCTAAAGTTAGACATATGTTCACAGATTTGTATATAAAAGCTGAATATATTTGTATATAAATGCTATTGAAAGTAGTTAGAGTAATTAAGATACTTTGTGAATCAATAAAATGTGGGGTAAAAACAAAGGATTGGCAATTAACTGTAGATACCAGAGACACTATGGGAGGAGGGTGGGAAATGGCAGAGGGTGAGAAATAGGGGGGAAAAAAAAATATATATATATACACATATATATATATATATAAAACAAGAAATGGAAACTTATTTGTCGATGATATTATGTATGATTAAACCGCTATATGTATTCTGGATGGGAAATCACATTTTGCATGCTGTGAGGATGATCAGTGAATGAATATAACATAAATTTATCTCAAAAAGAAAGAAAGAAAAGAAAGTCAAGGTAGCACGTGTAGGTCTGTACCCAAGATCCTGGGAGGAGAAAAGAAGAGATTATGGCATGACCATTCTCTCTGAGGGTGAGTTCTCACTTTCCCTCTCACTGCCTCTCTGGTGAACACATGTACACTAAGGAAAAAAAAAAAACCTCCTAAAATAAAATAAAATTATATATTTATTTTTTTCCTTCATGAATAGATCGTATGTTAGTGCAGTTAGAGGTATTACTTAGACATGGAATCAACCCAAATGTCCAAGAGCAGATAAATGAACTGAAAAGAAAAATCCTTTAAAAATTACAGTTTGTTCTGGTGATTTTTCAAAGTAAGAGAAAGAAGAGAGGGAGAGAAAGGGGAACACTGATTATAGCTGTCTATTCATAATGTAGTATAATTATTAAACATAAAAGATATCTATTTTTCTAGATAGAAAACACACTTGTTTTATGTCCATTTTAATACTTACTAAAGCTTTGCAATGGATGTGTCCTGCTCCTTAGAAGAGTATTCTAATTTCCCTTTTTATAGTCAGTCGAGTCTGGCTATAATTTAGAATACTCTTTAACCATAACAAAAGTACGAAGAAAATTATCACAGTATATAACTGCCCCAGAACCCATGGTGATGATGGTATTGTAGTGACAGTGGATACATCCAATGTCTAGTGGCTGGAGTGGCAGCAGTTTTATCACTGTCATTTAGCAGTGTTAGTGACTAACAAGCTGTGATATCTGTGACGAGTAGTAATAGCAATGCCATTTTTCTAAATCTTAATAAGGTGGCATCATTTGGAACATATTTTCTGGCATCATAGATGTTAAGCGTGGTCCCCCTATCTTTCTAGAAATCCTTTGAGTTTTTGATTATCCTCAAAAAATGTAATTTCCTGGGACCAGCAGTTAGCCTAATGGCTATGTCGCTGGACTCCCACGTAGTCAACTGTGGTTTGAGTCCTGGACCCGGTGGCTTAAACTCACACCGGGCGCATGTGCGCGCATGCCCAAGATCCCGAGAGGAGAATGGAGGAGAAGGGATTGCAGTGTGGCCATTCCCCCTGGGGGGTGATTTCTCGCTTTCTATCTCTCTGTCTCT
>NW_006203847.1:238072-262751 GCF_000334495.1 Tupaia belangeri chinensis | reverse complement strand
TGATTCTCCCTGGCAAGCACATTGCCCTATAGAAAAAAAAGCAAAATAATAATAATTTCTGCTTAATTAGAAGTAGTTTTTGTTGATTGAATCGACAAATCTTAATGTATACATTAATCAAAAATAGAAGTATCTCCTTTTAATCCATACCTACCATATTGATGTTGCCAAATATTCTTACTATGAAGTTATTTTAAAATGATATGTGGAATTGAGCTTCGTTAAAAGTTTATTGAATTCATAATAGGAAATATGTGTGCATGCACACATGAGAGAGAGAGAAGCATCTATGACAGGGTCTCATCATGCCAGAAACCTCTTTTTTTCCCTGGCTCTCCAGCTTGTCAGAATCTTGGGCCCATTGTGTTTTTAAGTTTACCTGGGGATCAGAACTCAAAACTGGCCATCTGACTTCTAGCAAGGCAGTTCAATTTGCTATTGACTATATACCATCAGGCTGTGCCAAATTGAGTCTTTTAATAAAAGCATTAATTGTATCTCTGCCTTTAGACATGCTTTATCGTGTTTATTTAAGCATTATCTACATAAACTGTATGTAAGGCTGAACATCATAGATTGCAAAGAATAAGACCTGTCTTATCCATTTTCTATTATTATAAACGGATAACACAGATCAGGTAATTTACAAAGAATAGAAGTTTATTTAGGTCATAGTCTTGGAGATTGGTTGGCATCTGCTTCATAAGATGACAGAGGGCATTACATGGTAACACAGACCAAACATTTTAGCCTAGATAACTTCATCTCTTCTTCCGAAACTATTAATGCCCTCATGGAGGCCTGACCCCCATGCCCTCGCCTAATCTTAAGTACCTCTCAAAAGTCCCACGTCTTAATATTGTTACAATGGGTATTACATTTTAACACATTCTTAGGAGGGATAAATATAAACCATAAAAAAAAATCATGTTAGTAAGATTTTTGGTATTAATACTGATAATAGCAAGAAAATTTTTATGATTTATATAATTTCCTTTATCATTATTATTATCACTATTAATTTTCTACAGGGCACATGTGCTCACCAGATAAATACAGAGAGAGAGAGAGAGAGAGAGAGAGAGAGAAAGAAAAGGAGGGGGAAAAGGGAAAAAGAAAGCCATAAGGTCCAGGACTCAAACCATGGTTGGCCATGTGTGAGTCCAGTACCTTAACCACCATGCCACCTGCTGGCCCACAAGGAAATGTTTTTCTCTTTAGAGGTTTTAGGAGTGAATCCTCTCTCTCTTTTTCTGTAATATTTCATATTATCATTTTCATCACTCAAGTATAAAGTAATTCTAAAATCTTTCAAAGGAATTACGATGAATTCCAGGATCAGGGAACAAGACTTAAAGGAGGATAAGATAGACTGATCAATAGATAATCTCCAGATAAAAATTATAATATCACTGAAAAATCAATGTACTGTTTAACAAAATCAATACCGTTTCTAAGAGCATGCCTGTAGAAACTTCTCAAGTGGCATTATTATAAAAATAATTTTCTGTTATTTTTCTAAGAATTACCAAAAAATGTTATTTCTTTAGTGAGTTTATTATATTTTTTGAAAGATTTTTGCTATAAGGTGTGTACACAGGCCAGAGAGATAGAGAGAGACAGAGAACAAGAAATCCCACCCCAGCGTGGGAGTAGACACATTATAATCCCTTCTCTTCCATTCTTTTCTCAGGATTTTGGACGCACACACACACATGCACCCAGCATAAGTGCATTTCAAGCCACTGAGTCCAGCACTCAAACCATGATCTACCATGTGGGAGTCCAGCAATGTAACCACTATGCCACTTGCTGGCCCTGAGTGTTCAGTACCTTAAGTAGAGATATAGTTCACAACAAAATCTACCTCATTTAAACTAAAGAAAAAAAATTGTTTCTGAGGCATCCCTTTGTTTAAAGAAACAAACAAAAAGAAATAAAGAAAACAGCAAAAATTAAAAATTGCAGGAAATATTTGATTAATTAGAAATTATATTCACCTTCACTTCACCTTCACTTTCAATTTCATGTTTATAGCTTAAGATGTCTAATTTAATAGGTAGAATATTTCTGTTTAAACACAAGACTAATATCAATTACATGGTAAGATAAATAGTCTCTTTTTGAATTTAAAATTATTAATTCCATCTATTTTCTTTTCTTTTTTGGGGGAGTATGAGGGGAGAGGTTTTGCTATAGGGCACATGTGCTTGCAAAAATCACCCTTCAAGGGGGATGGCCACGCCACAATCCCTTCTCCTCCGTCCTCCACTCGGGATCTTGGGCACACATGCACACGTGCCCGGCATGCGTTTAAGCCACTGGTTCCAGGACTTGAACTGTGGTCAACTACATGGGAGTCCAGCTACATAGCCATTACACAAACTGCTGGTCCTTCCATCTATTTGCTTTTCCTCTTTTCATACCTTTTTGCTTATTGCTGCTTTTAGAATGGGCATTGTCATATATTACAAGCTGTGATTTTTTTTCTTACTGTATTAAAAACACTTATATAACATCTCTTAATAAATATTTAAGTGCAAAAGATCATACTGTTAGCTACAGGAAAAACATTGTACAGCACATCTCTAGAACTTATTCATTTTGTCTAATTGAAACTTTGTACTGATTAAAAAGTGACTCCCCATTTCCCACTTCCCCCTAGTCCCTGGCAATTAACATTCTACTCTATGTTTCTTTTGAGCTTTACTATTTCAAATATCTCCTGTAATTGGAAGCGTACAGAGTTTGTCTTTTTGTAACTGGCTTATTTCACTTAGGATGATATCCTCCAGGCTTATCCATGTTGTCACACATAGTAGAATTGCCTTTTTTCCTAAGGCTGAATAAAATTATATTGTATATATGTCTTCGAAAAAATTCACGGAAATGCATAGTACAAAACAACTTATGCATGGATTTCAAAATATCTTGCACCAAAATAAGCCCTTACTTTAATTTCATTTCCCATGAACTTTTTGAATAGCACTTATATAGCACATACTCTTTATCCACTCACCTATCAGTGAATATTTAAATGTATTTCCATATTTTGGCTGTGGCAAATATGAATGCAATAATCATAGGAGTGCAGATATCTACTCGTGAATTTGTCTCTTTTTTTGTCTGTGCTTTTGTTGTCATAGCCAAGAAATCATTGACTAGGAAAATATCAAGTAGCTTATTCACTATGTTTTCTTCTAAGTATTTTACAGTTTTGGGTCATACATAAATATTTCATTTATTTTGAGTTGATTTTTGTGTATGGTAAAAATGATGAGTATAATTTAATCCAATTTAATTATTTTGCATATGAATATTCAGTTTTCCTAGCACCATTTGTTGAAGAAACTGTCATTTTCTCTTTGTGTATTTGTGGCAGTCTTGTTGAAGATTAAGTAGACTACACACATGAAGGTATATTTATAAGCTCCACTGGATTATGTGTTTGTTTATAAGCCCTTATCATTTAATTACAATAGCGGTGTTATATTTTGAAATTAGGAAGTGTGATTCATGTAGCTTTGTTATTTCTCAGGCTATAGCATTGCCTTAGCATTAAGGATCACTTACAACTCCATATGAATTTGAGAATTATTCCTACTGTTCTGTAAAAAGAATGCCACTGAGATTTTCAGAGGAATTATTATGCAAGGACAGGGCCATAGTACAGTGACTAAGGAAACCACATCTCACATGGCTGACTGTGGTTTAAGTCCCAGCTCTGATGGTTGAAAAATAATACTAGCTGTGTGTGCATGCGTACATGTGTGTGCAAGCATTCCAAATCCCAACAGGGTGGAGAAATGGAGGATAAGGTATTGGGACATGACCATGCCCCAGTGAGAGCTGCTTTCTCTCTTCCCACCCCTCTGGTGCATACAAATACCCTCTGGCAATAAAAAAAATGAAAGTAACAAGAACTTGGCTTTTCACTTATCAGGTTGGCATTAATTAAAAAAAAAATTCAGTGTTTGCATAGATGTATTGAAAAGGGCACTCCCGTGTCTTCTCAGTGAGAATGTGATACATTATTGCCTTTAAGGAAAGTTGACATGACATAACCTATTTGAAATTCTACATCTAGGACTTCACTCTATGGACATATATTTATCAAAAACGTGTTTGTAGTTGCAATAAAAGACAAGCTGATGAACCAGCAGGTGGTGTGGTGGTTAAGGTGCTGGATCCCACATGGCCAAGTGTGTGGTTCAAGTCCCAGGCACAACAGCTTGAAAAATATACCAAGTGTGTGTACATGTGTGCCCCAGGTCCAAAGGGGAGAATGGAAGAGAAGGGATTGTGGTGTGGCCCCCCTTGGGGGTGATTTTTCTCTTTCCTTCTCTCTCTGTCTCTCTCTGGTAAGTGCAATCACCCTACAGCAAAATAAAATAAAATAAAATGGAAACATAAGTTGGAAAATGTAAAAGTATAGAAATATTTTTGAATTTTGTATCACATAGAGACCTTCCCTCAGACATTCAATTACACATACAATAAAAACTACCTCCTACTTCTCAATGATCACATTTGCCACTAATGAACTATCAACGCCCTGGAGTATCTGTGGAGAAAAAGAGACTTATGTGTTTGGATAAATGCCCATAAATAAGTGAGTCATTACTAATGCATGAGTCTATTTTTTTAAAAAAAATCAAAACCCATGTACATTTTTTTTTTTTTACTACACCCTTTTCTCTGAATTTTCTTCTTCTAAAAATTGTAGTAAAACCCATGTACATTTTTTTTTTTTTACTAAACCCTTTTCTCTGAAATTTCTCCTTCTAAAAATTGTAATTTTTGGTTTTATTTCATATCTAGAGGCAAAAGTAAAGGACAAGGTGACATCTTAGGGTTCCTTCTACTTCCATGATTCAATACTGTATAAATCCAAGTGCTTTTATCTGTCTCATATTAATCAACAGCCAACAAGGCAACAATATTAAATATCATTTCTAGAATTCATAAGGTAGGGGGGAGATACAATGTATTGGAATGATTCCCAGAATAATTTTGAGAATTTGCTGAGGTCTACTAGGAAAATTTCTGTCCCAATAAACCATAAACACATCATTTCTATTATTTATATCACCATCTAGTCTACAGTCTTGACGCAACTAGATCAAATATAGTCTTTGCAGACCACTTAAAATTTCTCCAAGCAGATTTATTAAATAAGTCACATGAAATTACAGAAAGCAATGCTGGTATTTAATGACTAAAAACAATTTCACAAGCTCCAATTCTTCTCTTATAATTATTTTTTACTTTTTTGCATAATATTACATATTTAATTTTTGAATAATTCAGTATTACTCCCTCCCTTCTTGTCAAAGTGTCCTAATCATTTTGAAGTTAGAATGAGAAATATTCTTCAGACTTTTGGCATGGAATGAGACTCAAAGTACCCATCTTGTTTTTTACAGAACAGTAAGGAGGCAGCATAAGTTTTAGCATGTGTTTTAAAAAAAAAAAAACCTATAAAGATGAATGGTGTCTCTGTGCCAAGGAGTATGGAGAAATATTTGAAGGGACGGGGGCTAGCAGATGGTGTACTGATTATGTCACTAGATTCCCACATGGCTGTCACAGTTAGAATCCTGGACCCAGTGACTTGAAAATCATACCAAGCGCGTGTGCATGTGGGTCAAAGATCCCAAGAGGAGAATGAAGGAAAGGGATTGAGGTTTGGCCATTCCCCCCTGGGGGTGATTTCCCACTTTGCCTCTCACTATCTCTGTCTCTCTTTCCTGTGAGTGCACATGTTCAAAGGCAAAAACCTCTAAAAAATAATAATAAATAAAAATATTTGAAAGGATGATGTACCTTGTAAAGAGGCAGACTGCCTTTCTGCAATGTGTTGCTAGGATGTGTTGGAATACCTAAGAAGTTTGTCAAATATCCAGACTGCCTCCTAGTCTTGTGAATGACGGTGAGATAAACATCACCACCAGCAGAACGTTAGCAAATATCTTTCAAAATGATGTCAAAAAGTACAACTAAACATTCTAAATGACAGTTAGCATAATGGCTCTGTCGCTGAACTCCCATGTAGCCAACCGCGGTTCAAGTCCCAGACCTGGTGGCTTAAACTCATGCCAGCCACGTGTGCTTGCATGGCCAAGATCCTGAGAAGAGAATAGAAGGGAGTGTGGCATGGACATCCTGCCTGGGGGGTGATTTTTTGCTTTCTCTCTCTCTCTCTCTCTCTCTGTTTTTCTGGTGAGTGCATGTGCCCTAAACCAGAAACCTCTCAAAAAATAAATTAATTAAATTACTTAAATAAATAAATAAAATGCAAGTCTTACTGTAACTGAAAAACAAGAAAACATGGTCCCCTGAGGTCGTTATCACTAGGATTTTCTTATTCTAACAGAAATACTCAAATCTCTAAATATAGTAGTCTATTAATAAATGCACAAAGAATCTTTTTTTTTTTTGAGATATTTTTGCTAGATGTCATATGAGCTCACCAGAGAGACACAGAGACAGAAAGCGATAAATCATCCCCCCAGGGGGGATGACCACACCGAAATCCCTTCTCCTCCATTCTCCTCTTGGGATCTTGGGCACACACGCACACGCGTCCACGTGAGTTTAAGTTACCGGGTCCGGGACTCAAAGTGCGGTCGACTACATGGGAGCCCAGTGATGTAACCGTTAGGCCATCTGCTGGTCTCATGAAGAACCAGTTTTAAGGAAAATGATATTTTGCCATGAAGACAAACATATCTTTTCCATGGGGATCATTAAGATTTAGTAAGATGCAATATAGTACTAAAATTTAGCTGTGAAAAAGATGTTCAATAAATACAGACTTGGTAGAGCAAAGTAAAGTAGTGCTATACATGTCCAATTGCATAGACACCAACATTTCTAAGTATATATCTGTGAATACCAGTCACATGAAGATTAATATGGAGGCGAAGGCATCTTCCAATATTGTACATATAACAGTACTTATCACTTGGTGAGACAGAGGAAATACATAACAGGTGTCTGACAGAAAGATGGTACTAGGGAAAAAAACACAGAACCAGGGACATGGACTATTTCAATAGTTAAGATATCTACTGGAAGTCTCACTAAGTTAAGTAAATACATAAAGAAGTTTTATAAATTCTTCCTTTAATTTACTGCAAAAATGCCAAAGGGAAGGGGTAAATATGAACCCATTTCTGATAATCAAATTAAAATTAGCTGGTTAAATTGAAATAAACCAAATTTTGAGGGAGACAATGAACATAAGGAAGTATGGCATCAAATAGCAAAATCTGTCTAAGTTTTTGAACAGACAGAGTGGAAAATTGATTACCCACAGGTTGAGACTCTTAAAAGTGAATATAGATGAATAAAACTGAGAAGTTCTTAAATATAATTCTAAATGTGTCATTACAAATGGCTCTTACAATAAAGATAAGAAACTGGTCTTGAAAAATTTAAATAAAATTTTTTATAGAGCCCCTCTTCCCATCCATTCATTCCTAGAAGAATATTCAAAAGCAAAACAAAAAGAAAAAATCCTGATGGTATTTAGTCAATGGATCAGATATAAACTGGTAAGAATGGTATGATTTTGCTAGGATAGGTTGAGGAAAGTCTCAAAATAAAATATGACTCAAAAAAAAAAAAAAAACCGGCAAAGGAAAAGCTGTTCTGTATTTTCTATCCAGAACAACTGGAAAAATAAATGACAGAGAATCTCTGTTTGGAGCAGATCAGGTCATTAAAATGAATGATAGAATATCACAACACTACACCACCTTAACATAATAGACATCTCTATCTAGAATACTGATCTTTAGGCTAAAAATTGTGGAACAAACACTGGCAAAAAGAAATCGAAGCTGAAAGTATTTGGTTTTGATTATAAGAGATGACTTAATTGCTTTACATAAATCCAAGATCACAGTTTACCAAATAGGTCCCAGATTAAATTGCCAGAGCACTGTTAACAACCTTTTAAGAATCATGGTAATTGCAAGAAGCGATAACAAATTTAGTTTGCAAAATTCAACACTATTTTTTTTTTTTTTTGGAAAGGTTTTTGCTATAGGGCGCATGCGCTCGCCAGAAAGAGAGAGAGAGACGGAAAGCGAGAAATCACGCCCCAGGGGGGATGGCCACGCCGCAATCCCTTCTCCTCCATTCTCCTCTTCGGATCTTGTACACGCATGCACACGCGCCCGGCGTGAGTTTAAGCCGCCAGGTCCAGGACTCGAACCGCGGTCGACTACGTGGGAGTCCAGAGACATAGCCATTACATTAACTGCTGGTCCCAAATTCAACACTATTTTTTAAGGTGGAGAAAGATGCATTCTGCAAAGCGTCAGTGAGTTTGATGTTAACCACAAGAAAGACAGCGGAATGTATAGATAAAATCATGGTTTGTAAATATGTAATACAATAAGGACTTTGTATTAGACAGCAATTATGTTAGAGAAACAGCATCTAGACATGTCCAGATGCCAGTAGCAAAGAAGAAGGGAGAAGGGAAGGGAGACTGATTAACTCGCTAGGCCTAACCTGCAACCATGGTAGTGCACATTCTGAAAATAGCCTGGAGAACTCAGTTCTAACCTGAGCTGGCATCAACATTCAAGGGATTTTTCAGAGACTGTGCATTACAAAGTTCAGTTCTTGGTTACAAATCTCTGTCATTTTTCAGGTCCCATCACAGACACTTGCAAGGCTTTACCTGCCAGGTTTCATGGAGGAAAATGGCCCTTCCCACACCAGAGTTGGTGCACAGCCAATGCAGTGCAGTCTCTGTAGGCAGTTGTAGGCAAGGACAGAGAGCTTTTCCTCAGGCACCTCTGCTGAGTCCTCCTTATGGCATAGGAGGAAGGAGGGAAACTTTGAAGATACGTTTCCCTACTTTGACTCAGTAACCAGTATTTTTCCATTCCTAGTCTTCCTTGTCAGTTCCTTCTGTCCCCAGGGTTCATATAATTGCCATCGCCTTCTGTTTCGGCTCTTTGTAAGGTAAATTTTGTCCCCTAAATATTGATATGTTGAAGCTCTAACTCCTAGTACTTTGAATGAAACTGTATTTGAAGATAAGGGCTTTAAAGAGGTAATTAAGGTTAAACAACACCACATAGGGGACAAGGTAGAGGGAATGGCAATCCAATCTCACTGGTGCCCTTATAAGATTTGGACATTAAAGCAAAAATGCAAGCAAGTATAAAAAAAGGTGGTTCTCTTTGCAAAGTGGAAGCCAAGTTTATCAATTATGTGAAGAATTGCTTTTGGATGACTGACCAGAAGGCTATTCCAGATCTCTGGCAGTGGAGGAAGTCTCTTTAAGAAAACAGTATAAACACTTCATTACAATTTTTCATCTTATTTCATTTCTCTAACAGTTGACATCTGGCTGTCCTTTTTATAATGCAGAATGAGAACTTTCCCTGCCATGTTTGATAAGTGTTGTTCAGGTTCCATTACCGAGAATGTGTTGTCCAAAATGCCTGTTTAGTTTTTAAAGATGGACCTCCACCCTTTGCTTGACCTTAAGGATATATGGAATGTCATGCCATGATAGGACACAGTAATGGTGGTGGTCAGACATGGAAATGGTGTAGAGACAAAAATACACATGTGAAATAAACTCAATATTTTAAAAGTAAAAAAAAAAAATTGGATACAGACACTCACATAAGGAAGACAATGTAAATACATTGGAGCAAAATAACTATCTGCCAGCCATGGAAAGAGATCTTAGAAGAAACAAACCGTGTCAACACCTAGATTGCAAACTTCCAGTCTTCAAAAGTATGAGGAAATACATTTATGTGGTTTAAGTCACCTAGTCTGTAGTACTTTATTGTAGCAACTATATTAGTTTGCTAGGGATACCAGAACAAAATGCCACAGACAGGGTGGCTTAAGCTGCAGGAATTTATATTGTCACCGTTCTGGGGGCTGGAGTTCCAAGATCAAGATGTGGGCAGGTTTGGATTCTCCTAAGGCCTATTTCCTTGGCTTGTAGATAGACCTTCTTGCTTTGTTCTCTCTCACGTGGCCATTTCTTTGTCTGAGCACATCCTTGGTGTCTCTTGTGTTTCTAATATGCTCTTACAGGAATACTAGTCAGAGTGGATTATGGCCAGCTGCAATGATCTTGTTTTAGCTTAATCACTTCTTTAAAGTCACTTTCTCCAAATACAGCCACATTCTGAGGTACTGAGAATTAGAACTTCAAATTTTGGGAAACACAATTCAATTCATAATGACAGCTTTATCAAACTAATGCAGGCACCCTGAGCAGTGCAATGACCCTCATGTCTACACTGATTCACCCGACCTTTTTATCACCACGTTGTTCCATGAGAGAAAATAGAATATGGTAAGTTGACATTTTCCCCGACTTTAGCCTCTTGCTTCTATTATCACAGTAAGTAATTAAAGAAGTGATTGTTACTTACATTTTTGACTTGTTGCTTTAATCAGCTACTCTGACATCTGACATCCCAGGTCTCTCTGTAGCTTATCTTAGTTCCTGACATATCCTAGCTGAAAAAGATCCCAAATGATAAGTGAGACAAGAGAAATAATGCCCAAATGTTCAAATCCCCATTATTAGAGCCTAAAACGGCTTTAAAAGACTGTTAGAAATGCAGTCAAGCAAAAAGGACCCAATGGAGAAACACAGACAAGCAAAACATAAGCCTAATGATTGGCAATAATTATGTTCACCTGTACCTTGTGGGGAGGGGATCAGAGACAGGCACAAAGCAGTGTACACCTCTGTTCCTAAAAGACATTCCAGATTTCATGCCAGAAAGGTTAAATTCCAGAATCTATTTTTTTTTTTTGAGAGTTTTTTGCTACAGGGCACAAGTGCTCTCCAGAAAGACAGAGAGAGACAGAGAGACAGAAAGTGAGAAATCACCCCCCAAGGAGGTTGGCCATGCCACAATCCATTCTCCTCCATTCTCCTCTAGGGATCTTGGGCACGCACACACACGCTTCCAGCGTGACTTTAAGCCACCGGGTCCAGGACTCAAACCATGGTCAGCTACATGGGAGTTTAACAACATAGCCATTATGCCAACTGCTGGTCCCAAGAGCCTATTTTTTCATGGACACTTCTCAAATATTACCACATTTTCTCAGGAGGAGGAAGGGGAAGCAGGACAGGCATTTGAGACAGAAAGGTCTGATGTGGAATTGGCATTTATTCAGAGAATAATTCATCGATATGAGTTCATATTTTCTTTCATGAGAGTAACTAGTGTATCTAAGCAAAGAAATGCAATGAACACTATTATATATCTGAATTTAAATAATTATTAGAATTAGATAGTTCACGATAAAATTTTGGAAAGTCTGGCAAAGTGAGGAAAAAAATGGAAATTTTGTAGCGCTACCAGTGGTGAATATACAGAACTCTGATCACTATTACACTGGAGTGTTTGTCAAGTAATTTTGCTGTCAATTCTATCCAGTAAAATATTTTTATTAGTGACATAGACGAAGACATTAATGACTTGCTGATCAAGTCTGTGGAAAATATGAAAAGGAGACGAAAAGCTGACATGTTGAACAGTAGGATAAAAATCAACAGATCTAACAGGCGCTAACACCAATAAGACACAATTTAACAGAAGCTGGGACCAGCAGATGACATAATGACTGCGTCACTACACTCCCACATAGTCGACCATGGTTCAAGTCCCAAACTCGGTGACCTAAAACTCACACCAGGCATGCATATGTGCATGCCCAATATCCCAAGAGGAGAATGGACAAGAAGGAATCGCGGCATGGCCATTTCCCCTTGGGGGGGAGGTGATTTCTCACTTTCCCTCTCTGTCTCTCTGACCAGCACACATGTCCTATAGTAAAAATCTCTCTTGAAAAACAAATTAGCAGAAGTAAATGTAAAGGTATGTATTTTAATCTAGAACCTGAACAGATTGAAGAACATGTGTCTTTATATGACTAAAATAATTTTGCAGATATTTCTTTAAAAATTATTCTATCAGAAGATGTAATTGATGTTTCCAGATACTTTAAATAATTATGTGTGAAAGAAAGATTGAAATTCTACTTATTTTGTGTTACCCTGAACAATAAAACTAGGACAAATGAGTAGAATTTAAGGTGGAACAGACAGGGGGATTAATAAATTGCAAAACTTTCTAACTAAACGATTAAAAATTGTTTATATTTTTTAAGAATTAATGAGTTCTCCTTCATCAGAAGTGTTCAATGAATACAAATAAGGTATGGTGCTTTTAAGATAAGTTTAATAAGTAGATGTCTGCTTTAATTCAGGGAAAACTTAGGTCGTTCAAAAATTACATACATGTTGAGTCAACTCACTCAAGAAACTTACAATCAAAGTCTGTATATCAATGATAAAACTTGTGTTTTGAATAGAGTGATTTTCAGTCTAGGGTAGCTAAAGGACCCAGTAAGTAAATGTAATAAAGCTATGTTCTGATATTATATTTCCACTCATCAAAGGAGTAAAATAAATTTTCTGAGATAAATATTATATGTAAAACAGAGGCCATCTCACAAATGATATCCTAAATAACAATAACTTAGTCAACGCAAATGAGAAAGTCATTAACAAGTTTTACACTCTTCTTTTTTAAGCTTTTATTTATTTTATTCATAATAGAGAGTGTCTGCACATCCACAGGAGAGAGAGAGTGGAGAGGGAGGCAGGCAGGCACATTCAGCGGAGTCTCATCATACCATAGACTCTTGTCCCCAGCCCTCAAATTCTCAGGATCTTGGGCACACGGGAATGCATACAAGCATATTTCAAGCCATCCTAGAGAACCATACCCATGGTCAGCCATGTTGCTTCCAGCACTGCAGTTCAGTTCTCTAGCCAATATATACCACCATTGGGAGTACATTCTTCTCTTTTAAAATTTCTCTTAGGATGAGAAAAGAGATGATAAAAATGACACTAAGAGATTAAGTGCTTTTTCTCAATTAGTTTGGTATGAAAATGTGTCAGTTTACTAATGAAAACATGATTTTCTCCTTAAATTGCAGTGCTTAAAACATTGGCTTTTCAGATTGCAATATTTGTGTTTTATACTGCATCAAAGGAAAAAAGAAAACCTAAAGTTCTCATGCCTGGAATATATCTGTCACTTTTTAAAAAATTGAGGTAAAATTCAAATAATATAAGGTTTACCTTTTTTTTTTTTTCTTGGAGAAGTTTTCTTGCTATACGGTGTGTGCACTCGCCAGACACACAGAGAGAGAGTGATAGAAAGTGAGAAGTCATCCCCCAGGGGGGATGGCCATGCTGCCATCCCTTCTCTCTCATTCTGCTCTCAGGATCTTGGGCACACATGCACACGTGCCCGGCATGAGTTTAAGCCGCCAGGTCCAGGACTCGAACTGTGGTCAACTACATGGGAGTACAACGACATAGCCATTACGCTAACTCCTGGTCCTAAGGTTTACCATTTTTAAAGTATACCATTCAAGTGCATTTTAGTACTCTTGCAAATATTACTACTGATGTGAAGATATCACTACCAGTTTAAGACTATTTGTATCATTCTCCTAGAAAATTTCTGTATTATTTAAGAGATCACTGGGGCCAACAGGTGGTGTAGTGGTTAAGGGCTCTATACTCCCACATGGCTGACCCTGGTTTGAGTCCCGAACCTGGCAGCTTGCTTCCTCACTTCCTCTCTCTCTCTCTCTTGCTCTGTCCCTTTCTGGTCAAATTAAAATAAGTAAATAAATAAATAAATGTAAATAAAATAATTATTTTAAAAAATCATTCCCACTTGACCTCTCCCTACAAACCTAATGACCACTAATTTATTTTATGTCTTTATAAATGTGTCTATTCTAAATATTTCATACAAGTAAGATTATACAACATAAGGACTTTTGTGTCTGACTTCTTCCCATTAGCATAAGGTACCGAAGTCTCATTCATGTAACAGCATATATCACTATTTCTTTCCTTTTCATGGCTGAATAATATTCTATTATACAGATATACCACATTTCCTTTATCATTCATCAGTTTGTGTACATTTGACTTATTTTTACCTTTGGCTATGGTGAATAGTGCTGCAGTAAGTATTCATGTGCAAGTTTTTGTCTGAGAGTATGCTTCCAATTTTTAGGTATTACACACATTTTTGAGGGCTGCAGAATAAAAAGTTACTACGAATTGGACAACTAAAACAACAAAAACTATTTCACAGTTTTGGAGACTAGAAGTCAGAGAGGTTTGGCTTATAATACGTTTTATGTGTTGCCTTCCTCCTCCATCTTATGTTTTAACTTGACACCTGATGTAGCAGTGTTGGGAGGTGGAACCCAGGGGGAGGTGGTTAGGACATAGGGTATAGCCATCATGAATAATTCATGATATTTGCATAAAGGGAGTAAGTTCTCATTAATTAGCTCCCCAAAGAGTGGGTTGATATAAAAGCAAATTGATTACCTGTAGGTCTCTCTTTCTCTTTGCACACACCCACTTTCCTTTCTCTTCTTTCAGCCATGTTCTGATATAGTACCAGAGGACAGTCAGATGCTGGTCCCATACCTTTGGACTTTCTAGTCACCAGAATCATCAGCCAAGAAATTTCTTTTCTTTATAAATTACCTAGTCTCTGATATTTTGTGTGGAAACACAATGGACTAAGTTCCTTTTGAGGATTACGAACACTCTGTCCCATGACTTTCTTCTAGCTTCTGATGGTTTGCTGGTAATCTTTCTCATTCCTTGTTTTTTAAGAGTATCACCCTATTGGGACCAGCAGTTAGCATAATGGCTATTTCGCTGGACTCCCACGTAGTCGACCGTGGTTCGAGTCCCAGACCCGGTGGCTTAAAGTCACGCCGGGCGCATGTGTGTTCGTGCCCAAGATCCCAAGAGGAGAATGGAGGAAAAGGGATTGCGGCATGGCCATCCCCCCTGGGGGGTGATTTCTCATTTTCTGTCTCTCTGTCTCTCTCTGTCTGTCTGGTGAGTGCACGTGCCCTATAGCAAAAACGTCTCAAAAAAAGAGTATCACCCTATTCTCTGCCATCATCTTCACATAGTATTCTCCCTGTGTGTATATCTGTGTACAGTACTGATCACACTGTATTACTGCCCTCAGTAATTTCACTTTAAGTTGGTTACCGCTGTGAAGACTTTAATTCCAAATGAACTATATTCTGAGATACTGAGAATTGGGACTCCAACATAGGTATATATACCTAGGAATACAATTGCTGATTCATATGGTTATTCTATTTAACATTATGAGGATTTACCAGCAATGTATGAAGATTCCAGTTTTCCTGTGGCCTTACTTGTTACTTGCCTTTTATAATTATGGCCACTCTGTATATGTTGTTTTTTTATAACATATTTATCGTACATATGGAATTTAAATACTCATATAAATGATAAAGTTAATGAAATATCATCAACAGTGGAAAGATACAAAATTGGTGATAGATGATATAGTCTATGAACAATATTTTTCAGGTTTTCTGTACATAAATTTGTGGATAGAAAGAGTAACACAACAAGTATATCTTTTCACAACAATATATCACTGAGTGGTTAGAGTTAATTGCTAAGAAAGTTATTACTCATTTAAAACTTGTTTTACTCCCAAATCTCTCTTTGACTGACAAAAATGTATAGTACGAAGTTTCCTATGTAAGCATATGTTATTGATATAAATCTTTCCTTGAGTGTGTATTTTTATTTATTTTTAGAAGGGTATTGAGCCAACCTAATTATTTCCTTCCCTACATCTTATTTAAGCTCTAGTAAGTGTCCTTTATATATTATATAAACTTGAAAAAATGATGTGAAAGTTAAAAACATTGAGCTTCAGTCCATCTTGTATAAGCATTGTAAGCATGGAGAAGTGTAAGTTGTTATTTACATTAACATAACTATTGCTATTTTAGTAGAGAAACAATGTAAACATTAGTGTGAGGAAGTAGATAAGTTGGAATTTGGCTCAATACTATATGATATTATTTTATGTACAACCTCACATTTAACAAATTGAGAAAGCCAATATTTTAATCCATATGGGGAAAAAATCTACTTTTCATTTAAATTCAAATTAAAAAGAGGATGTCATCAGGAAAGAGAAATGTGTTTCATGATAAATTTGTCTTCAATTGCAATATTTAATTCTCTGAGGGCTATACTTTCTTCTTCACACTGTACAAGTAGTGATATCATCGAAAAGACTGTCTGATATACATAGAAAGAAAAGCATGTATTTTCTCAAACATCAGGAACATAGCAGGGCAATCTTTACTGCTGAGTTTCTGCTTCATAATCTAATTTTTACAGGAAGACATTTCATTACTCATGTAATATATTTTGTAAAGTTATGGACAGTTCAATTTTATAGAATATTTTCAAGTTATTTATTTTTAACATATCTACAAAATTGTTGGGAAAAAATTTTAAAATATATATAGATTCAAAAATTACACTGAGTTTGGTGGATAAACTGAGTGACTTCATGATGAAAAAAAATCTAAGAGGAATTAACCAACAAAAATGCTGCTTGGAGAGTAATGGAACAGTTAAGTCATGAAAGAAACTATACTTTTAAAGTTGTCTGGTTCTTTGCAAAAGCAAATTTGAGAGTACAATATGTCCCAACCAACAAATACCTTTTTTTCTTAAATGTTTATAAAATGATATTGAAAAGATATTTTATTAGTTCATTTCAAAGATGTATAAGCTCTTCTATCACAGTTATTTAAATTATTTTAAAATAAATAAGGTAACATATTGTTGTGCACCGGTCACCAAATTCCCAAAAGACCACCAAGGAGCCGATTCCAATGCAAGCACACAAGGGTTGCTTTTATTCAGGCTCAAGCCAGGACTCCCAATCTGACACAGCAGGTCAGTTGAGAGCCCCCCCAACACACACACATACCCCGTTAGTTGGGCTGGTTTTTTATTTGGCTGTTAGGGTGAAGGTCGAGGGGTGCTGAGGAATGCACTCAGGCGGCTATACATTGGCCGTAGATTTCAAGAAGCACAGTTGTCTTACTGATTGGCAAGAAAGTTACTTTAGGTCTCTGGTGTTCCCTTTGTTTTTTTTTTTTTTTTTAATCATTGGCCAGCTCCAGTGGGATGATGGTCTTATGACCTTCTCCTACGTGATCTACTCGCCTCCTTGAAATGGCACCTATTCTCCTCAAGGTAGATTTAACAAAATGGAGTTGCCCTATAAAAAAAATGGAGTCACTCTGGTCCTTCAATATAAACTATGTGTGTGTGTGTGTGTGTGTGTGTGTGTGTGTGTGTGTATAATTCAATCTGCCAGAAAAATACCTTGATGCACTGTCATGCCTCAATCCCTTCTCTATCATTCCTTCCTCCTTTCCTGATTTTGGGCATGCAAGGACATGCACCTGGTGTGCATTTCAAGCTGCTGGATCTGGAACTCAAACCACATAGTTAACCATATGGGATCCAGACCCCTTAAGCACCAGGTCACAGTCTGGCCTAAACAATAATATTTTGAAGATCTGAATTATCTACTCTTTCATCACTTTGACAATTCCCTTTTCTTCTTAATTTCCAGGACATAAAGCTTCTTCCATTTTCTCAATTTTAGGATACTCAAAGATGTTTATTCCACTTCTTATTTCCAATTGAGCAATAAGATAGTGTGATAAAGTCCACTGAGACTACTGAGTTCTTCATCAAACTTTTTTTAGCCAAGATTACTGATGAATGAAATCTTATCTAATATTACAAGATTTTAAGGAAGAAAAAGTAATAGTCTCCAAATGGAATAACTCTACTTTTCTACTGATTTTTACTGATTTCTACTGATTCAACACATAGCAAAATGAAACACGCTAGACAGAACTTCCAAATAATTAGGCCATTTAATCACCCTACAAACCTTATATTCGTTTTCAGTATTCCTAAATCTTTATTACCTGGAGAATTTCTCAAATACAATAAAATAAAAACAAAAACAAACAAAAGTACTTTGTGATATTCCTGTCAACATTTCCATTTCTCTTCTAGATAAGAAAATACACTAGCATTCACTCAGTCTTACTATATGCTATTTTAGCAATTTTATATACTAAATCACACATGGCATACTTACAGATAACATAGATTTATATATGTTATGTATAAAAATTTAAAGAATTTCTACCAGTCTCACAAAGATCCTCTTCCTAGCCAAAGGTCTGTAATTACCGTAGTTATAGTTGTACACACTGGGAACAAGTAATTAAAAATTTTTGCTGGAAGTTGCATTAGCAACATAATGGAATAGACAACGCCAGCCCTTCCATTCCCCCATGAAAATATTAATCAATTTAATATATTTTTAATAGAAAAATTGAAGTTTATTAAAATATAAAACACGGGTGTATCAAATTCATGGACAGATTCCCTTTCTAAAGAATCTAGAAACTAGTTTGAGAGATTCTTTCACTCCAGGTAAGCATGAGATTACACACATTGAAGCTAGTTCTTATAAAAGTTATATTAATACTATATTGTAGTTTATTTTATCTTATTTTAGAGATTTTTGCCCCAAGGAGTGCACACGTGCTAGAGAGAGAGAGAAAGAGACAGAGACAGTGAGAGGGAAAGTAAGAAATCACCCACCAGAGGGGATGGTCACACTATAATCCCTTCTCCTACATTCTCCTCCGGAAACCTCGGGCATGCATGTGCAAGTGCCTGGCGTGATTTTTAAGCCACTGTGAGTAGCCATGTGGGAGTCCATTGACATAACTGGCATGCCATCTGTTGATCCCTATAGTATTGTTTATTATGCACAAAACACCACATATAAAAAAACGAGAGACCAGCAGATGGTATAATGGTTACGTCACAGGACTCCAATACAGTGTACCACAGTTTGTGTCCCTGACCTGGCGGCTTAAAACTCACCCTGGGTGCATGTGCGTGCATACCCAAATCAGAGAGGAGAATAGAGGAGAAGGGATTGCAGAGTGGCCAACTTCCCCTGTGGACTGATTTATCGTTTTCTGTTTCTCTGTCTCTCTGGTGAGTACATATGCCCTATAGCAAACATTGCTCTTAAAAAATAATATTAATGTTTGTATTTTTTATCTGAATATTCTATTCAGACCACTAAAACTTTCTCCATATCAGCAACAAGGTTATTTTGCTTTCTTATCATTCACATGTTCACTAGCATAGAACTTTTCCTTTTAAGAAAAGGAAACTTGGCAAACCATTTGGTACAAGAAGCCTAGCTTTTGACCTTTCTCAGCTTTCAGTGTGTCCTCTTCACTATGCTTAATAATTTCTACCTTTCAATTTAAAGTAAGAAACATGCAACTCTTTGTTTCACCTAAACACTTAGAAACTATTGAAGGCTTATTAATTGGCCTAATTTCAAAACTATTGTGTCTTAGAAAACAGAGAGGCTATAGAGAATGGAGAGAGACAGTGGAATGGATGGTCAGTAGAGCAGTCAGAACACACACAACATTATTGATTACGTTTGTCAGCTTGCGGGTTAGGTTCATGGTGCTCCAGAACAATTACAAGAGTAAGATCGAAGATCACGGTTCACCAAAACAGATGTAACAGTAATGAAAAGGTTGGTTATAAATGGTAACCAAAATGTGACACAGAGACAAAGTGAGAATAAGCTGTTGGAAAAATCTCACCAATCCACTTACTTGATGCAGGGTCATCATAAACCTTTAATTTGTAGAAAATACAGTATCTACAAAGTGCAATAAAGCAAAGCAAAATAAAATGAGGTATGCCTGTATATAAGTAATATACCCCAACATAATTAAAGCCATAGAGTACAAGGCCATAGACAACATCATATTCAATTGTAAAAAGTTGAAAGTTTTTCGCGAAGATCACTAATAACGCAAGGACGCTGAGCCACACCACTTCTATTCGGTATAGTGCTAGAAATGTTAGCAACAGCAACTAGGCAAAAAACGAGGTACGTAAACAGAATCATCTAGATCAGAAAGGAAGAAGCAAAATGATCTCTGTTTGCACACGACATGACTTTATACACAGAAAACCCGAAAGACACCTTTCTAAAACTGTTAGAACTAATACATTTAGAAGGGTAGCAGAATCCAAAAGCAACATGCAAAAATCATTCTGAAAGTGAAGCTTAATCTCAAAATTGTGTTGACTTTTCAATACACTACTCCATTCAAAATTTTGCTATCTTTGCCATAATTTGGAATGTAGAACTTGGATTAGTAGGTGAGCATGAATAATAAAAATAGCAACATTTTCCTAGTGGTTACCATCTTCTTCAAGTCACAGAGCTTAGTATTCATGAGTACATTAGCTTACTCAACTGTCACAACAACAGTAGGTGGTAATGCTATGATTATCTCAGTTTTCCACAGGAGGAGCTGAGCTCACTAAGAGTAAACAACTTGCCCAGCTTGGAAGTAGGAGTTAACATTTGAAACTTTTTTTTTCCCCCAGAATCAAAGTACTTAAGAAATATACTATGCTATCTGATTTTAGCTAAAGGTAAAAGAATTATCTCACAGTTAGAGAAGTTTAAAAGAGTCTAAAGGGAAATTATGATCCCTCTTATTTCACATGTTACAGCTAAAGTTTGAGGACCACTTGACAGAAATGACTGGGGCATTGTACAAGTGGTAGTCTTTCCAATTTGTGAAGTTTTCTTGTTCTAGATATGACCTAAAGTCCTTCAACTGGAGAAAGGAGAAATAATAGAGAAACTATTCACTGATTTTTTTTTTCCTTTGTGAGTTTATTTTTTGGACTGCATTGCTGGGAATTCCTGGAATCCATGTTTAAGTGGAAGAATAAGTCTTTTCTGGAGCCAATGCGATTGGATGACATTAGTTTATCTGAGCCATCACTACCTTTTATTAATGCAGACAATCACAAATGAATAAGTAAACAGTGCTAGAAAGAGTCCAAGAGCAATAAAGCAGATTTATGTGAGCTATCATATCTTTTTATTACACACATACGCTAGATACTATATTTCAAATACACAGAGTATGAGACACTTATTTACAAAAAATTAATTTTTCATTTAAAATTTATAAAATCTGAGGCCAGCCTGATTTTCTAGTGGTTACGGGAGCCATATCCTACATAGTCAACTATGCTTTGAATCCCACCCTGGTGGCTTGAAAAACATGCTGGACTAGTGTACATCTGTGCTCGCTCCAAATCATGACAGGATGGAGAAATGCAGAAGAGACTGCAGTATGACCATACCCATTGGGGGGGGGTACTTTTTTCTGTCTTCCCATTCACAATCTCTCTCTAATGAATAGATGTACCCTCTGGCCATTAAAATAATTTATGAAATCTATTAGATTGCATTTTCTAATCAGGGGAAAAGGATTATATTACATGGGTAAACCAATTTCAATATCCACCTTTATGTACTACTGCTGCTTTACTTACTTAGCTGTCACTTTGTTAAAAGCATTAATAGCCCATAATGAACTAACAAACTAGCAGCTAATTGCTCGTAATGATTGGTTTCTTCGTGATAATAGCCTAAATGTAGTTTAAAAGTTGTATGCTTTCAAATAAGTCCTGCATATGCATAATATGGTAAAAGAAACTTTGGCTCCTATTTGTAAAACAAAAGAACAAAATTTTACCTCATAGGCTTGTCACAAAATATTGTATTTTCAATTTTATCCATGCACTAAGTAGATAACCTTTCTCTCTATATATTTAAAAACTCACTATTCAGAAAGGGCCATCAAAATAGTTGGTTGCGTCTGGAAATACATTGTTAAACTGTTCAACATGAATCGTTCAGGGTCAACAGGTAGTGTGGTGGCATTAGATCCCACATGGCCAATTATGCTATTCAAGTCCTGGACTGGGTGGCTTAAAAAAACACGCTGGATGTGTGGACATGCATGGTCAAAACCCTGAGGGGAGAGTGGAGGAGAAGGGATTGTGTTGTGACCATTCCTCTTGGGGATCCTTTTTCACTTCCTCCCCACTCTTTCTCCCTGTCTCTTTAGAAAGCACATGAGCCCTATAGCAAAATTTTTAAAAAATGATGAAACATTCATAATAATGCACTTATTATTATATGTTTTTTATTAAGACTTAAGTAAGGCAACGGTAATTGTATCTGAAGTCTCACTATTGGATGTGAGAAGTTCAATTCAAAGGCATATTAATATAAAATAGCTACTCATTTCTATAGGATGAACAAAATTCAAGTTATAACAACATTTTCATATATACTAGAACAATAGTATTTTGCAGTCTATAAGGTGGTCAAAGCTTATTAACTCTTACCAAATATACATCTTCGTAACAAATATATTGTTTTTTTATAATGATAACAACAAGAAAATTCTTATTTGCATAAATGTTACAAATTAGAAAACATGCATTTTTTAAAAAAAGATAACACAAATATCATCATGAAAGCAAAAATGTTAATTTTTCTCTCACACAGATGAAAATGTAACTTTTACTATTATTTGAAATTAATAATTTCCAAGATCACATTAAAGTAAACATTCACTTGCTACCATAGTGAAATGAACTGAAAAAAATATATACATGATTATTAGAGAAATAATTTTGTGACAGACTCTTTTCTAAGTATGTAATAAAAAAGTCACACTTTTTATTTAGGTCATAAAATAAGAAAATAAAGATCTCATGTGCTACTATGACCCAGAATCACCAGTCTGAGCACCACCATACCTGTAGTACCTCACAACCATGTCTCCCCACCCTCATGGTCTCCACATGCCACCTAGGGCCTTGAATAGCTGGCTCAAGTGCTGCCACTTGCATGGAACTCCATTGCCATGACTCCTCACCTGGCACAGATGCTACACTTTTTGTGCAGCTTACCTGTGCCTGAGGACATCACTCAAATGCAACCATTACTGCTGATCCCGCTATGTGAACCAGAAAAGTCTCTGCATCCCAACTATGACTTGAGAACATACTCCACTTCCCCACATGACTGCTGTTGCCACTGACCCCTCACCTGACCGGGCCCCCATGTGACATGTGTACCCTACTCAAGGCCTGAAAACACTGACCTAGCCACTCTTGCTGCCAACACTTGTGACTCTGCTGCTTGAATCAGTTGGACCCCTATGCAATGCCTGCAACTCATATGAGGCCTGAGGAAACCAGTCTGGGAGTCACAACTGCGGAAACTAGTCTGGATACCACAGCCTCCATTGGTTGCTGTCTCACACCTCACAACCTACAGGACTCTATATCTATGTCTTACATAAACCTCATCCAAAGATTGAGGTCACTGGCACCTCCACACTTGACACCCACTACAGCTACTGCCCTAGAGATGCTACCTCCTGAACTGTTGAGGCCTCTGTATATCATGTGTCCCCATTCAGAAAGAGAAGACTCCAACTCTACACTTAGTATCCCTGCTCCCAACAAATCTATGCCACTACACCCACAAACACCTTATGGTCTTCACTGCAAAGCCACTTGCATATAGCACTGACATAGATTCCAACCAAAAAATATATATGCAGACTATACTATGGAATGCAACCCAAACCGAAGTCACAACACACTCAAATAATACTGTAGGACTCAGATACAGGAAAAATTATTTTCTACAAAACCTATTGCATAAAACCAAAAGAATCAATCATTCTACCAGATGCCCATATTTAAATGCAAGGATATAAAAGCAAGGACAAAAGAAAAATTAAAAAAAAAAAAAAAAAAAGAAAAAAAAAAAAAGAAAACTTGACCTTTCCAAATGAGCTCTCAGTAGTAGTCTTTAAAGAGAAGAAACTCTAAGAAGGGCTAAAAAAGATATCTAAATGAATGACCTTAAGGAAACTCAAAGAAATTCAAGAGAATTCAGATAAACAATTCAATAAAATCAGAAAACAATCCATAATATGAATGAGAAATTAAAAAGAGATGTATATCACAGAAATAAAAACAACAGTCCTGCGATGAAGAATTCAATAAATGAAGTTAAAAATAAAGTTGACAGCATCAGATATAGGTCTAATCAGGAAAAAGAAATAATCTCTGAACTTGAAGACAGAGTTTTCATAATAACCCAGGAAAACAAAAAGAAACCAAAAAGAATAAAGAAAGTTTATGGGACCTGGGAACCACAATTAAGTTAAAAAATATTCATATCCTGGGAGTTCAAGAAGAATAAGACCTGAGAAAGAAATTAGAAACTCCATTTAATAAAATCTAATCAGGAAAAAGAAATAATCTCTGAACTTGAAGACAGAGTTTTCATAATAACCCAGGAAAACAAAAAGAAACCAAAAAGAATAAAGAAAGTTTATGGGACCTGGGAACCACAATTAAGTTAAAAAATATTCATATCCTGGGAGTTCAAGAAGAATAAGACCTGAGAAAGAAATTAGAAACTCCATTTAATAAAATTATAGCTAAAAACTTACCAAATATTGAGAGAGACAAAGACATCTGGATTCAGGATCCTTTAGTGGTTCCCAAACAGATCAAAGCAAAAAGAAAAAAAAAAAGCCTCTCTAAGGCACATTATACTCAAAATCAAACGGTAAAAACAGTGAACCCAAAAATCAACAAGAGAAAAGTGCCAAGTCACATGTAAAGGAATATCGATTAAATTAACAGCAGGCTTCTTTCTTTTTTTTTTTTTTTTTTTTTTTGGGGTTTTTTTTTTTTTTTTTTTTTCCATCTGCGCGA
>NW_006203847.1:232716-237977 GCF_000334495.1 Tupaia belangeri chinensis | reverse complement strand
TATCCTCTCGGGATCTTGGGCACGCACGCACATGCACCTGGCGTGAGTTTTAAGCCACCGGGTCCAGGACGCGAACCATGGTCGACTACATGGGAGTTCAGTGACATAACCATTACGCCAACTGCTGGTCCCATCAGCAGATTTCTTAATAGAAACTTTAAAATGTAAGAGAGAAAGGGAAAATATATTCAAAGTACGGAATGAAAAAAGCTTTCAGGCAAAAGTACTATACTCCAAAAGGCTGACTTTTAGAACTGAGGAAAAAAGAAAATATTTCTCAGAAAACTAACACTGAGAGAATTCATCACTACAAGACCAGCTTTCCAAGAAATGCTTGAGGGAGTCCTACATCTGGAAGCAAAAGGAAGATGAATATCATCACGAAAGTATGTAAAAGTATAAAAGTCACTGGTAGAGCAGTCACACAAATAAGAAAGGTATAGGAATCAAGCCTTATCACTATAGAAATCACCAAACAGCAAAGATAAGCAATAAAAGTGGAAGAAAGGAACACACACCCACCCACACAAAACAAACAGACAACAATAAATAGACAGAGTATGTCTGCACCTACCAATAATAACCTTGAGTGTAAGCAGATTAAATTTTCCAGTCAAATGATCTAGACTAAATGAATGAATTTTTAACAAGAGACCTCATTATATGTTTCCTACAAGAAATCCACCTTGCCTGTAAAGGCATGTATAGACTATTAGTGATGGGGCAGAAAATTATTTTGCAACTTACAGAAACCAAAAGCAAGCCAGAGTGGCAATACTGGTGTCAGATGAAATCATCTTCAAGTCAAATCCATAAAAAGAGACAAAGGAGACCATCATATAATGATAAAAGGATCAGTTCAGCAAGACAATATGATCATTATAAATATATATGCACCCAAATATATAAAAGAAATGTTAGTAGACTTAAATGGAGAGGTAGTAGTTGGAGATCTTAACACTCCACTCTCACCACTAGATATGTCATCTAAACTGAAATAAATTAAGAAATATCAGAGTTCGACTGCACTATCGACCAATTGAACCTGACTGATGTTTGTATAATATTTCACCCAGTGATTCCAGAAAACAGAAAAATTATCCAGAAAATTCTTCTCATCAGTACATGAATATTTTCCAGGATGAATTATGTATGAGACCACAAAACTAGCCTCAGAAATTATTAGAAAAAGAGAAATTATGTCAAGTATCAAATCTGACTACAATGAAATAAAACTAAGTATCAGCAAGAAAATCTGTGGAAAATAGATGGGACTAAACAGTATGTCCTGAATGAATATGAAGAAAATGAGAAAATTAAGAAAGAGATTTTAAAATCTCTTGAAACAAATGAATATGAAAATATGGCATGCTAAAACCTATGCAGCAAAAGTAGTATTAAGTGGAGAGTTCATATCAGTGAAGGTCCATATCAAAAATAATAGAAAGCTAGTGTAATGATACAACACAAAGAACCAGAAAAAGAAAAAGAATTTTTTTCTGCATTTGTGTAAATCACATTATTTTAGTCCTTAGTTCTGCTTTTGTGGTACGAAGAGACCACCTATAAAATGGGAGAAATGTTTTCAAGCTGTACAATAACCACAATATGCAATAAATTAATATAGGTACTAATAGGGATTAATAATCAGATTATATAAGTAACTCAAACAGCTCACCAACCAAAAAAATTTTTAAAAATTCCAGTAAAAAAAAAAAATGGGCCCATAATGTTAATGGACATTTCTCAAAAAAACACATGCAGGTGGTAAACAAGCACATGAAAGATCTCAACAACATTAACCATCATGGAAAGGCAAATCAAAATCACAATGAGATATCACCTCTTCCTAGTTAGAATGGCTATTATCAAAAAAAAATTACAAATGCTAGTAGGATGTGCAGAAAGGGGAACTCTTGCACTATAGATGGGAATGTAAATCAGTGCAATGATTCTGGAAAACAATATGATGGGTCATCAAAAAACTAAAAATTGAACTACCTTATGATCCAATAGTCCTACTACTAGGTATATATTCTGAGAAAAGGAAATCAGTATGTTAAAGTGACATATGCATTCCCATGTTTGTTTCAGCACTATTGACAGTAGGCAAGGTATGAATTGACTGAAGTGTCCATTAACCTATGAGTACATAATGGAACTGTGGTATACATATACAGTGGAATATTATTCAGTCTTAGAAAAAGATGACATACTGTCATTGTGGCAGCATGGATGAGGCTGGAGGAAATTATGCTAAATGAATAATCCAGAAACTGAAAGAAAATTATTGCATGTTTTCACTCATTAGTGAAACTAAAAGATTCAGTATCATAGACGAGTCCTAAACCTGGTGACTTAAACTCACACTGGACCACTGGACACATGTGCATGGGTGCCCAAAATATCATGAGGAGAATGGAGAGGGGATTATAGCATGGCCATCCTCTCAAGGAGTGATTTTTTTCCTCTCTGTCTCCCGGCGAGTGCATGTAACCTATAGCAAAAATCTTTCTCTAAAAAAAATAAATAAATAAAATAACTATAAGTGACGACCATTCTAAATAGCTAGAAGAGAGGATTTGAAACAAAAGCAGTAATTGTCTTAAATGTTGGGTATATTTATTGTCTCATTTTAATCATTACACATTGTATTCATGTAATGAAAAATCACACCGGAAGCCAGCATGTGATGTGGTGGTTAAGGCGCTGGACCCTCATGTGGCCTGGAGGCTTGCTTTCTCACTTTTCCTCTCTCTCTACCTCTCTCTCTGGTGAGTGCATATGCTCTGTAGTAAATTTTAAAATAATAATAATGAAAAATAAAATTAAACAAATAATTCTTAAAGAAAAATCACCCTGTACCCCATAAATATGTACAATTATTACATATCAATAAAAATTACAATAAAAGTATAATTATGACATTGTGAACCTGTTATTGTGCATTGTGTTAACATAATATTTCTCACTTAAATTACTCTAATCAAAAGTTCAAGTATATAATTTTTAGTACTGTTTGTTTTCAAATATAAGATCTTGCCAACATGAATAAACTCTAGAGAGCTGCAGTAAAAAACCCTGTGCCAATAGTTAATAATACTGTACTGTGCATTTAAATATTTGTTGAAATGGTAGAATTCCTTTTAAATGATTACTGTAATAAAAATATATTGTATACAAGGAACATAAATATGTACATACAACATTTGAATAGTAATCATCTTTCGCAAAACACATGAATGACTTGATTTGTTTGCATCAAAAATTAGAGTGTTGGGCCGGCAGATGATATAGTGGTTAAAGTTACTGGATTCCCCCATGGCCAACCACGGTTCAAGTCTCAGACCTGGTGGCTTGTTTATTCTCTTTCCCTTTCTCTCTCTGGTCAAATTTAAAAATAATGATAACAATGAAATTAAATAAATAAATACAATTAGGAAGATTTTATTTGTATATTTCAGTTATATTTTACAGAAATCTTGAATAAATGGAATACTTCGGTTCCAAAGAATGACCTTAATTTTTTTCCTAAGGTATTCTGATTAATGTTTTCATAACACACCAAACATTTTATTAAACATTTTTCTTTCTTTGCCCACTTAGTGCTAAACATTGTAATGACATTTTCACTCCTTTATAACCAACTTCACTTTTCCCCAGCTTTACTGAGGTATGATTTATGAGGTATACAAAAAAGTTGCACATAATTAATGTGTACAATTTTGTGAGTTTTGAAACTCATGTTTCTATCACTACAATTTGAGCAATAAATATATCCATCACCTTAAAAAGTCTCCACTTAGTGCTAAACATTGTAATGACATTTTCACTCCTTTATAACCAACTTCACTTTTCCCCAGCTTTACTGAGGTATGATTTATGAGGTATACAAAAAAGTTGCACATAATTAATGTGTACAATTTTGTGAGTTTTGAAACTCATGTTTCTATCACTACAATTTGAGCAATAAATATATCCATCACCTTAAAAAGTCTGTGTCCTTTTGATTTATATTTGTTTTACTATATTTCTCTGTTTTGTTTTTGTTTTGTAGGGACAGTTATTATAATATCTACCTTCTGAATAAATTAAGCACATAATTTTCACAGTAGATCTCTAGAACTTATTCTTCTCATATAACTGTAAGTTTATGAATATTAAAAATCAACTTCATATACCCTTCTATTCCTACTTTTATACCTTTGATTATTTTAGATGCCTCATATATGAGCACTCATGCATTTTTTTATACTTCTGTCACAGAAATTTCACTTAACATAATGTCTTCCAGAGCCATCTGTGTTGTCATAAATGTTAGGATGGTAGGATGGTAGAATTCCTTTTTTTTAGGTTTTTAGTTTTTAGTTGTTGTAGTGCACATGTGCTTACTATAAAGGAGAGAGAGAAAGATGGTGGGAGGGAAAGTGAATAAATCATCCCAGGAGGGGGGATGGCCATACCATAATCCCTTCTCCATTTTCCTCTCTCTGGACTTTAGGAACACATGCACTCATGCCAAGTGTGATTTTCAAGCTGCTGGGTACAGGACTTGAGCCATGGTCAGTCATGTCTGAGTCCAGCACCTTAACTACCACACCACCTACTGGCCTCAGGCTTCCCTTTTATATAAGGCCAAATAATTTTCTATTATATGTATATGTATCTATATAGACACATATATATACACACATACAAACACATCTGTTACCCTTTCATCTGTTGATAGACATTTGTTTCCATACCTTAGCTATGGTGAAGAATGCTGTAATGAACATAGGCATGTGGATATCTCTTCAACATAATGATTTGTGAAGTAGTTTTATTTTTAATTTTTTGAGAAACCTCAATATTATTTTTCATAATAGCTGTACCGGTTTATATTCCCACTAATAGCATACAAGGATCCTAATTCTCTGCAATCATACCAATTCTTTTCATTATTTTTATTTTTTGTAATAGCCATTCTAACAGGTGTGAGGTGATATCTTACTGTGGTTTAAGTATGTGTTTTCCTGATGATTAATAGTGTTGAGTATAGCTTCATATAGGTCTTGGGCTACAGATTTGATTAAATCCCTACCAAAATCTCCAATATTTTTTACTACAATAAAAAAAGAAAACCCTAGAGCCAGTCTTGCAGCACTGTGGTTAAGGGAGACAGATCATACATGACTGACAGAAATTTGAGTCTTGCCCTTAGCAGCTTGAAACACATGCTGGGTACATGTGTATGTGCCCGAAATCATGACAGAAAGCAG
>NW_006203847.1:229406-232705 GCF_000334495.1 Tupaia belangeri chinensis | reverse complement strand
AAGTAATTGTAGTGTGACCATGACCATTAGAGGTGCTTTGTCTCTCTCTCTCTCTACCTCTCACTCTCTGATAAATGTATGTTTCCTCTGCCATGAAAAGAAAGAAAAGAAAAAGGAAATCCTAAAGTTCATATGGGACCAAAAAGGATTTTGAATAACCAAAGCAATTTGGAGCAAGAAGAAATGAACTAAATGCATTGCACTTCCTGATTTCAATTTGTATTGCAAAGTTACAGTAAGCAAAACAGTATGGCACCAGCATAAGGACACACATATAAACCAATGGAACAAAATAGAGAATCCAGAATTAAACCTACATAAATACGGTTAATTAGTTTTAGACCAGGATGCCAAAAATATACAATGGAAAAGTATATTTTATTTACTAAATGATGCTGGGAAAACTGGATATCGATATGCCAAAGAGTGAAATCATATGGTTTGGTGGTATAGACTTAGTAAATTAATTAAATCATGAATTAATAAGGATATGTGTCAAAATGTATGTTCAAATAAAAGCAAACATCTGGACAAAGCAAAGAACCAAGAAATACATACTTCATTGAATTGAAAAAAATCTGTGTGTCATTCAGAAAGATTTCTAGCAGATTGTATTATATGTTTTTAAATGTGCAATGGAAATTTATTTATTCATAACATTTTTTGACATTTATATACGTTGTGGAAAGGTTGACTATATCTAGTTAACAAATACATTACCTCACATAGTTAGCATTTTTGTGATGAGAGCATTTAACTCCCATTCTATTGTATATTTCAAAATTACAATATAATTTGTGAGTTTTAGAATATAATCTTTCAGTTTAATACATAATTAAATATCTAGAAAGTCTATCTTTTTATAATTGTCACGTAATAATTGTACATATTTAAAAGGTGCAATGTGATGTTTTGGTGCATGTATACATTGAGTAATGATATAGTAAAATTTTTTTTAAAAAAGGCCACAATTGTATGAGCAACAGCTATAAAAATAAAGAAATGTAATTATAGCAGACTAAAAAGTTTCTGAACAACAAAGAAAAAAATAAGAATGGGGACCAGCAGATGACATAATCGTTATATCACCGGACTCCCACATAGTCAACCATGGTTCAGGTCCCATAGCCAGCAACTTAAAACTCACACCGGGCTTATGTGAGTGCATGCCCAAAATCCTGAGGGGAGGATGTGGGAGAAGGGATTGTGGCATGGCCATCCCTCCTGGGGAGGGTGACTTCTCTCTTTCTGTCTGTCTCTCTTGCAAGTGCACATGGCCTAAAGCAAAATAATCTCTCAATAATAAAATAAGAATGAAGAGACAGCTTACAAAATGGGGGAAAAAATTAGCAATTAAGTATCTGAAAAGATATTAATATCCAGACCTTACAAGAAACTCAATTCAATAGCAAACAAAACAGAACGAAAAAACAAAACCTTGATTATAAGTGGGCAATAGACATAAATAATGATACACAGAAGGCACGCAAATGTCCAACAAGTGCATGAAAAAATATGCAACATCACTAACCTTCAGGGAAATGCAAATTGAAACCACAATGAGATATCACCTGACTCAATAGAATAGCTATCATCAAAGATACAAAAAATATCAGGGACCAGCAGCTGGCGTGGTGGTTAAGACACTGGACACTCCCACACGGCCAACCGTGGTTTGAGTACTGGACCTGGTGGCTTGCTTTCTCACTTTCTCTCTTTCTCTCTCTGTTCTCTCTGGTCAAATTAAAATGAATAAATTAATAAATAAAACTAAATTATTATTTTTTTAAAAAATACAAAAAAATTCCATTGGTAAGAATATGGAGAAAGGAGAACTCTTATACTTCATTGGTGGGAACATAAATTAGTACAGTCATTATGGAAAACAGTAAGGAGTTTTATCAAAAGATTAAAAATATGTCTACCATCTGATTCAATAATCCAACTACTGGGTATATAGCCAAAGTTACTGAGATCAGTATGTCCAAGAGACATCTGCACTCCCATGTTTATTGCAGTATTATCAAAAATAACTGAGATGTAAAATCAACAAAAATGTCCATCAACAGATAAATGGTTAAAGAAAATATATATATGTATCTACTCCTCACTTAATAACTTGCCTGTTTAATGATGGCTCAGACTTACATCCAATTCTCCCTTGAGGAATTATCTTTCTCAGTCTTTGTCTTTGTCTTTTTCCCAGAGTCAGTATTCACTACCTGAAGTGTTTACAATGATACAAGATTACATAATTTATAAACTTATATATTATTATATACCCATAGTGGTATATTCAGAATAAATAAAAACAATTACACTGGATTTATATTATTGTACTGTGGTTTGTCTTGTCACTTTCTGGTTCTTATCTAATGTATGCTTTTTGTATGGATAAAATTACGTTATTCTGAGGGCTAGATGGTGTAGTAGTTATATCGCTGGACTCCCATATGGCTTACTGCGGTTTCAGTCCTAGACCTGGTGGTTTGAAAATGATGCCAGGCACATATATGTGTGTCCTCAAGATCCCAGGAGAAGAATGGATGAGAAGGGATTGCAACATGGCCATCCCCTCCAGGGGTGATTTCTCATTTTCCCTCTCTCTATGACAAGTACATGTGTTCTATGGAAGAAACCTCTAAAAAATTAAATTACATTGGGACCAGCAGTTAGCATAATGGCTATGTCACTGGACTCCTATGTAGTCAACCACGGTTCGTGTCCCAGACCAGGTGGCTTAAAACTCACGCCGGGTGCATGTGCGTGCATGTCCAAGATTCCGAGAGGAGAATGGAGGAGAAGGGATTGTGGTGTGGCCATCCCCCCAGGGGGGTGATTTTTCGCTTTCTGTCTCTTTGTCTCTCTCTGTCTGTCTGGCAAGCGCACGCGCCCTATAGCAAAAAACAAAACAAAACAAAAACTCTCCAAAAAAAAAATCAAATTACATTATACTTATGTGGTTTCACATTATATCTACTGAAAAATACATACCCTATGGCACATGACACTCTAGCAAACATCTACTTTTAAGCTCTTCACTTATTGACCGATTCTCTTAACAACCTAGTCATAAGAACAGAAATTGATCATTAAGTGAGGAGTGTCTGTGTATACACATAACAGAATACTATTCCGCCATAAAAAGATGAAATCTTGTTTGTGACAATATAGATAAACTGGGAGGACATTATGTTATCTGAAGTAAGCCAGGCACACAAAGGAAAACACTGTATGATCTTACTCATATGTGAAATCTAAAAAAAAAAAAAAAAAAAAAAAAAAACAATTAATTTTCA
>NW_006203847.1:227003-229375 GCF_000334495.1 Tupaia belangeri chinensis | reverse complement strand
AAGTTGACAGTTATCAAGAAAGCATCCAGGCATCTCCATCTCTGCCTCTGCTGTCCCTCTGGGTTAAACTTCACAGCTCTGAAGCCACCCCCCACAGCTTGAGCTCCCCCCTTCTAGACCCCAGTGCTGGTCAGGTAGGCAAATGTCTCTCTGGTCTTGTTCTTCTCTGTCCCTACTAACTTTTTTTTTCTCCTTTTAAAAAACACCTTTCTGTCGCATTTGTGCCTTTCTCTTGCTAATTTGACTCTTCTTATCTCAGGACAAAAAGCCTCCAGGCATCTCTATCCCTCTGCTGCCCCTTCTGGGTTTTCCATTTTTAGCCCAATTTTATTTTCTGTGATGTGATTTCCGTTCTTTTCTCCTCATTTTGTTCTATTTCCTTCCTTCTCTTTTCTTTGCTTTTTCTTTCTGTTTCTGTTTCCTACTTTCTTTTTCTTTTACCTTACTTTCTTGTTTTACTGCTCTGTCCTTACCCAGTACCTAGAGAAGACTAGGTGCATAGTAGCTAAACATCTAAACATTGTGAGTTTTAGAGAATTCTTTGCACCTCACTGTAGTGGTTGCAAGAAGAGTGAAATTTCCCTTCATAAATATGATTTCAAAACTCCTCCTGTGCCACACTGGATGACACAGTAGAAGGGAGAAAATAGTACCAAATTATTTAACAGTAAGGGAAACACATAAGCTCACAGTTACAGAATCCCTCTCCAACAAATTAGCCAAAAGTGAACACATTACCAAATGACTAAAAATCGGATTAGAACCTCAAGGATGAGAGAATCAAGTAATACATCCCAGCAAGGGAACACTGTAACTTGTCTCCATGTAGGTAAAAATGAGAAGATATTACTGAAATATCAGAAAAAGAATTTGGAATATTTATGGTAACAAAACTATATGAGATAGATGAAAAAGAAAAGAGATATTGAGCGCCAAGAGATGAGGAAGTCCTTCCATGATATAAAAGAAGGATTGGACACCACAAAAAAGAATCAAACTAAACTGGTACATATGAAGGCCATAATACAGGCAATCAAAACCTCCCTTAAAAGTATTAAAAACAGGTTAGACCATACAGAAGATAGAATCTCAGAAGTAGAAGCCAAAACCTCTGACCTAGAAAAAATTATCAAAAATACTGAGAAAAGAGCCAAGAGGGAACCAGCAGTTAGCATAATGGCTATGTCGCTGGACTCCCACGTAGTCGACCGTGGTTCGTGTCCCAGACCCGGTGGCTTAAAACTCACACCGGGCGCGTGTGCGTGCGTGCCCAAGATCCCGAGAGGAGAAGGGATTGTGCGTGACCATCCCCCCTGGGGGGTGATTTCTCACTTTCTGTCTCTCTCTCTCTCTCTGTCTGTCTGGTAAGCGCACGCGCCTTATAGCAAAAAAAAACCTCCCCCCCCAAAAAAAAAAGCCGAGAAAACTGAGGATAATATACAACAAATACTGGATACTATGAAATATTCAAACATCTGAATAATTAGTATCCCAGAAGGTGAAGAAACTAAGAAGGGCATTGACAAAAATATTTAAAGTTGCTGGGTCTGGGACTTGAACTTCAGTCAACCATGTAAGGGTTGAGCAACGTAACCATTACACCATCTGCTGGTCACCAGTCTTAGTTAAATCTTTAGACATAGCATTTATAATAGATTAAACATTCAATTATTTGCAGAAAGCACTTATGAAACACATAACTTTTAGATATTATCAGTAGCAATGTGTCTAATAATTATTAAGGACCCTAAAGATAATTACCAGTGCTTACTAACAACAGAATTTTGATGACAGCACAAATGTCAGTATTAATGTTTATTAGAAAATTGTAAAAAATCATTAAATTTGTAAACAATTTTAACTCTTTTTTAAATGGGATCATTTAAAATACAATAAATCTTCTGCAAAGACTCTATATTTACTAATCACAAATTAAGAATACAAAAATATTATAGCTTTTGAGTTCCTCAGGAAGGCATTTGAATATTTACCTGAACACTAAATGATATATGGCTATGGAACTCACTCAAAATACAACTTCAAGAAAAAAATCTTTAGAAGACTATCAAACATATATTGGCATACATACATTTTAAGGCACCAAATGATAAAGTAAATAATAGCCATTTAAGTAAATGCAGATTTAAAATTCACTCCTCTAAACTGGATTTAAAATATAAAATGAAGGCTTGTATAAAATTAAGTATATATTAATAAATATAGTTAAATATGATCAAAAGAAAGAGACCTAAGAAAAACTTAATAATAAATTTAAAATTTTCTAATATTTGTTTATCATCTAAGAGTTAAAAAATAATGTCGGAGCTGGCAGTTGGGATAGTGGTTGAGGGCCCTGTAATACTTCATGTTCG
>NW_006203847.1:218599-226014 GCF_000334495.1 Tupaia belangeri chinensis | reverse complement strand
TCCCCCTATATATAGTAGAAAAGACAAAGCTTACCGATCTTTTATAAAAGAAGCAACTGCTACTAAAGGAATACAAGGGTGAAAAACTAGGAATGAAATATGCATAAAGCATCCAGGAAACTAAAACAATATATTAACTTATGGTCTATCTTTGAGTATCCTAAGCCATTTTCACATATTATATGGAACAAAACATATGGCAATATGGCTTACAAAAGTTATTGCAATAGTGTTCCTAAATAAACAGAGCAGCTGTTTCTATAATTGGAAAATAGCTAATCTTGACTAATTTGGGACATGGGTTCATAGATAGGCGATAGTTGTTGCTTTGCCAGCTGCATCTTAATGTACCACACTCACCTCTGCTCAAGAAGGTACAAGTAGAGACTACCTTTTATTATACTGTCTCCTTCCCTTTTGAAGAAATGTCCTGAAGGTCATTAGCAATGAAGTTTTAACAAGGAGTTTTGTTCACGGAAAAGTGGATAGGCATCAGATCTCTAGGAGTAACACAAGGATTTTCACATTAAAAATCTCTAATTGGAAGAATTAAAGAGGAGGGAGAAAGAACTTCCTGGTACAAGTTGTTACTTCCTTTCACAGCCTGTTTCCCTAGTCCTTAGCTTTTTTGCCTAATTGCTAGGTAACTTTTTTTTTCCTTAAAAGGAAGTGGTAAACAAGAAAAAAGTTCTATTGGTTGCTGCAATTATAGCCAAGGATTATTTCATACGCTCCCCTATATTTTTATCTTTCTTTGTTCCTACCTATTTTTATTCCCTCTCAGAGTAATTTAGAGGGAGAGTAACAAATTGTTTATCCTGGCTCAGAAGATACACATTTGTGTTATAACTGTTTGCTTCTTGCAGTAGAGTATGACATAATGCAATATGCAGACTAAAGCAGATTAAATTAGGGAAGTTTTAGCCCAGTCACTTTTCTAGTCTCCATCTTTTCTATCACGGAATGCACTTGCTCTGTAGGAAACTGGAATATTGTGATCACATACACACAGTTCAGGATTTGAATAACTGCTGGGAAAAGGTTGTGAGGAAGTGTTTACATCCAACAAAAGCAGATCTGTCCTTTCCTGTTCAATAGAGATACCAGTGTTACAGAAATGCATGTACTATTTTGGTCTCTCAAGTGTGTCAATAATTTGTGCATGTAAAATCATTGACTTTTTCTTTGTGTTTTTATTTGCTGAAGTTTTTAAAATCAATATTTTAGTGTTTCGTCAATCAACTCCATACCAAATCTAATCCAGGAGACTGATATGCCCTTCAACCTCACCTCACACATAGTACTTAAAATACTAAGGGGTTGCCTTGTTTGGGCAAATCTTACCTTCAACACATAGAAAAAGCGTATAAAACTGAAAGATTGTAGGATATAAAGGCATGGAGAGAAACTGCATTAGAGAGACAGTGTGGGGAATGGGAGGAAGGAATCAAGGGGGAAAAGGAAGCAAAACATTTAATGAACACAAAATGGAAGATTACCTGCTGAAAATAATGTGTATGGTAATATCATTGACTGGAATAATATTCATTTTATTCATGCTGGGAAAATCCATTTTGTATGCTGTAAAGATGTACAATGATTGAATGTAAAAAACATAAGAAAATAAAAAAATTGTGAACTTTTAAAAAAAGAAAAAGCCTCTGTATTTGTTCCAGTATTCATTTTTAATTAAAATATATATATATATAGTAGTTCTACTGTGCTGGCATACATCAGATTTAGAGAAGTAAAATTAAAGTGATTAATATTAATGTTTAAAACACATATAGTTTGGAGGACAGAAATTGTATTCTTTACATATCTGAGAAGAGATTTAAGTATGGTTAGTATGTCAAATTCAAAACAAACAGAAAATTATTGAAAATAGCAAGTACGAATAATTTTTCCCATAAGCTTTGTGTAAAGATGAGACACAGAATTATCTGGTATATGCTTCAGATACAAATGTGTTTAATTATTTCAGTGACATTTTAAAATATAATTTCTTTTACTATTTAAGTATTTTTGCTTAAAGTTCCATTCTATTTGGTATTAGACACTTAAAACAGATTTTTGACATTCATAGTTGGAAACAGTGATATCTCCAGAGATCAATTAAATTCATTAGTGAAGCTATCCAGAAAATATTGAATTATACCAGAATCTTATTTTAGTTTTTACCTTATCTATACCATTATTAAATACCTTGCAATTGAGGCTTCATTCATCACCAACTATACAATTTAATTTTATTCATTTGAAGATTTTAGCGCCCAGACCCCATTATACAACTTCCTTCCTCCAGACCAATACAAGACAGCATATATGGAATATACATAATAATGACATTCTAAGTTCAGAGTCTTAAGTTTAACAATACTAATAGATCTCTAATATTTTTATACTTTTATAGTGGGTTTATCTGTCAGCTCTGACTCCGTCAGTCACACAGAAGCCAGCTTTATATCAGATCAATTTAAATTATCAACATCTAGTCAGAGAATTTATCGCTACCTACCAATACTAAATTCTAAATATTACTAAAGCCTTCATATAGTAACTTCTTTTCAAAATCAATCTCTAAACTTTGAAATCTGAAAACACTTCATGAGATAAAATCCTTTCCAGGCCAGCAGGTGGCATGGAGGTTAAGGTGCTGGGTGCCAATTGAGCAATTGGAATGCAGGACCTAGCAACTTGACAGTCACACCGGGAGCATGTGTGTGCATACCCACAGGGGAAAGGGTGGAAAAGGAATTGTAGTGTGGCCATCCCCCCTGGTGGGTGGGGGAGGTGTGATTTTTCCTGTCTTGGTCTCTTTCTGCCTCTCTCTGGCAAGCATTACATGCCCTATAGCAAAAAAAAAAAAGAAAAATTCCATCCACATTTCCATTGTGGAAAGCATTTATTATCAATAATGATGATAATCTAGTGTGAAATTCCAAATTTGAGCCTTACATAAATAGTATCTAAAAATAAGCACGTTTCCTCACCAACATTCCTCACAAGGCTTATGCAACCAGTTGATGAACCACACATATGACTAGTAAGAATAAAGTTCTAAACTCTACATCAATTTTTCTCTGACAAAAACATGATCTTTCCATGGCTACAGGCTTTGCCTAGTGTTTTTGCTTTTTGTATGAGGATTGCTTCACCAGAATTCAAAAATATTTTCCAATAAATAATCTGAGGGCAACACGAATGGTTCCTAAGTTTTGTGCTGGGTTTCACCTTTAGAATCACATATTAGGTTGAATTCTAGGAAATGGCCACACCTGACTGAGAGATTTCTCCTGATAATAATTATATAAGACACTTAGATCAGTGGAATCAATATTTGCACAGTATGACCTATAAGAAGGTAAAAGGCCTTCCTAATGACAGTATAAGCACTACTTTACTTAAAGACACGTCTTCTTTTGTAGTTTTCAACAGAGGGAAGTACTTAAGCCTGGGTTATTTCTAAGAGTTTTTAAAAGCCACTTAATATGGGAAAAAACACTTGAATTGGAAAAAGCTTTAAAAATCCTGTTTCCTGACAAACTGTCATTGCTAGTTAATGAAAAGACTAACAATACAAAATAAATATAGAGAAATAGTCTCTTGCAAATATTTATGCCACTGTTTCTCTTCCAATTCTATGACAGGCGTTAGTTTTGAGTGAAGGAAAAGTAACATTCAGCTGCCAGAAAAATAAAATCTTACAGGCAATTGTGCCAAAAGACATTATATATTAACATTGAAAATGTCTGACATTCACTGAGCAAACATTCTCCTTGAGATTTAACTCAGAGCCATGATTGAGTTTAATACTTCTTTAAACTGGGTAGCAATAGTAGAATTAGGGTATTATGGGCCCACTGATAAAAGCTCTGGTACTCCTGTAACAGATTCAGGGAAAGTATTTGTTAATATCAATAAATATAGACCTTAAAACAATTGAAGTGACTACTGTCATCTTCAAACAAATTTTTGAATCCAATAAAGACAGAGGAAAACCATTTCAGCAAAATACATAACAAAACAAAACAAAATGATACACGAAATTTATGAACATGTTTCACAAACTTCCAAGATCAAGCTATCATTATCTTTTGATAAGGATAAATGAAAATGTATTCAAGTTTCTACTTTAAGTAAATAGGATTCATGCCCCATTGATTTCCCAAAAGACTTGAGGATGCTCTATCACAATCCACAATTGAATCAACAATAATAAAAGCATAGCTGAAACCCTGCAAAAGAAGACATCCAGAAAGAAGAAATAAATGAGAAAAATAAGCTAAATTTATTTTACTTCCATTTGTCTGAAAACAAAAAGAATAAAAACTAATAGAGGCACAATTATTTCTTATAATTAAACTTGGGTAGGAATTTAGCATATGTATGATTGTGTAAGGCATATTCTTTAACATTCTGAACAATAAAAACCTCAAACTAGATTTTAGCTAAAATGCAAAAATAAAAAATGTGAAAGTATTTCACATATAGTAAATTACACAAGGTTTTAAAAATCTTTTACATTACATGCATAGCATTTAGACTTTACTTCATGTATACTGAAAGATTTCGACACCCTTTATTCTCAAAATATTCAGGGATCTTGATTTAAAATACTTACCATCAACTAGAAGTTTTCCTAAATTTAGGTCAGGGTTTCTCCACAATTACTGTTGTGGAAGAGTGCCCTTTACATTATAGTACTACATACTAAATGCCAGGAGCACTGTCCAGTTATGACAACCAAAAATATCTTCAGACATTGGCAATTGTCCCCTCGGGTCAAAATTTTCCCACTTGTAAACCTCTGTTATATGTACTTACGTACAAGTATGTGATGACCTTAGAGTTAAAGCAAATTAAAAGGAATCAAATAACTAGTAAAAAATTTTTCTGAATGTTTTTTGGTTTTTCTTTTTTTTTTGGAGCAGTTTTTGCTATAGGGCATGTGCGCTCACCACAAAGACAGAGAGAGACAGAGAGACAGAAAGCGAGAAATCACCCCCCCCCCCAGGGGGATGGCCACACTGCAATTCCTTCTCCTTCATTCTCCTCTAGGGATGTTGGGCACGCACACACACGCGCCCGGTGTGAGTTTAAGCCACCAGGTCCATGACTCGAACCAAGGTGGACTACATGAGAGTCCAGCAACATAGACATTCTACTAACTGCTGGTCCCATCTTCTGAATGTTTTTAATGTTTGACCAATACTAGGAAATACATCCAAAGCTTAAAGATATCAGTAATTTGTACATCTATATAAAGTATACTGAATCTAGGCATTGCTAAGATATTACTACTTTCCTTCCTAGTTCAATAATTTAATAAACCATATAAGTACTGACATACTTTGTTATGTTCTTTTATGTTATAGTGACAAAATAGTCATGTGGGAAATACATCTTCACATAAATTAAAATATATTTCCATTTTATTTTCAATTGTAATGATTTTAATAATTTTATATGAATTAAATGAAGTTGTCCTGCATGTTAAAATGATAAAACATATAAACAAAACAGGAATGGATATGGTATACTCTAAGTTGTCTAGAAAATTTTCTAATTAGGTTGTTAACACTTGAAATTGTGTTGCTCAGACGTTAACAAGAGGGATTATAAAGAAGAGCAAGGAGGGATAGAAAGACAAGACATATACTAGCTAAACAGAAAAAGGGAAAATGTTAATTAACTTAGTTAACCATATTGAGTACAACCAAATATAACAAGAAAATTCCTAATATATTATATATATTCTTTCTTTGTTTTTCATTTGAGCAACTTTTTTTGCCATAGTGTGCATGCGCTTGCCAAAGAGACAGAGTGACAGAAAGACAGAAATTATCCCTCAGAGAGGATGATCATGCCACAGTCGCTTCCCTCCCATTCTCCTCTCAGGATTTTGGGCACACACACATGTCCAGCATGAGTTTCCAGCCATTGTGTCTGAGATTTGAGCTGCAGTCAGCCATTGCCAAGTGGGAGTCCAGCACCTTAACCAGTGTGCCACCTGCTGGCACCTCTTCCTTTTCTTTTTCTTCACTTCCTTTTTTTCTTTTTTTTTTTTTTTTTTTTTTTAGAATTATTGGATATGGGACCAGCAGACGGGGGAATGGTTACTTCACTGGACTCCCACATAGTCAGTTTGAGACCCAGACCTGAGGATGTAAAATTCACACCAGGCATGTATATTCACACCAGGCATGCATGCGTGTGTGTCCAAGGTCCCAAGACAAAAATGGAGGAGAAAGGATTGCAGCATAGCTATCCTTCCTGGAGAGTGATTTCTCACATTCTATCTCTCTGTCTCTCCATCTCTCTTTGTCTCTCTAGAGATTAATTAATTAATTTAGAAAACTTACATTCAAAGTGATGTATAGTGATTAAATGTATAAAATTTAGAAAAACATGAAAAAATATTGAACACGTATAATCATAGGAAATGAGGGGCCAGCAGATGGTGTGATGGATAAAGGCATTGCACTTCCGAATAGCCAAGCACAGTTGGAGTACTGGACTTGGAGATTTCAGAATCACACCAGGCACTTGTGTGTGTATATCCAAAATCTAGGGGAGAATGGAGGAGAAGGGATTATGGCATGGCCATCCCTCTTGGTGAGTGATTTCTCACTTTCCCTATCTTTATCTTTGATGAGAGCATGCAGTATGTGGCGAAAATCTAAAAAAAGAGTAAAGAATTAAAATAATTTATCAACACTCCTGTAGCATTAGGCTACATCTGCTGTACAAGGAGTTTTAAGAATATGTAAATAAGAACCTCTAAAATGACTTCCTCCTTTTATCTAGTTATTCATATATGCACTCACATAAACAATCTGAGTGTTTTCATAAAAAAGATTGCTTATATCTCTCAATAACAGTAACTTGAGGGAGAAAACTATGGTTCTAGAAGAAGAGAGTGCAAGGTCAGTCCCATAGCCTAGTAGTTAAGGAAGTAGATCCCACATGGTCAACTGACCACAGTTTGAATCTTTACCATGCAACTGGAAATACACTCTAGGTCTGTGTGAATACATGTCCTAAGTCCTGACAGGATGGAGAAATGGAGAAGTGGGAATTGCAATGTGACAATAACCCATTGAGGGAGTGCTTTCTCTCTTAATCTCTGGCAAATCCACATCCCTTGGATGAAAAAAAGAATTGAAGAGATTACATCAGATATTGACAAGGATCTTCTGGAGGTAATATGATTTGATGGTTCTCAGTGTGCATCAGAATCATCGTAGCAGAAATTTATAAAGCGAATGGTCCTTACATTTCACTTCTAGGATATTCTGATTTAATGGATCTGAGACAGGATACATAAATTTGAAAAGTCTCATGGTATTTTTAATTTCTAGCCAGATTTAGGATTAATTGAATTTGCCTATAACTATTGAAAAGAAAGAGTG
>NW_006203847.1:216688-218459 GCF_000334495.1 Tupaia belangeri chinensis | reverse complement strand
TTATGTTATTGTGATAATACAAAGGCACCATCTCAAGGAACTCTAGTAACTCGTTCTTTTTTTTCACTTTCAGAAACCACAAACCAGGCCATATTTTGCAGATGGATAGAAACAAATAAGGTAAAACATTTTATGTTTGCTTTCATTGAGAAATCACAGAAGGAATACATTTCAAATAACAAGTTAATTTTTCTATGCGCATCAAGAAATAAATTTGTGAGTCAGCAGGTGGCACGGTGGTTAAGGTGCTGGAACCCACATGGCCAACTGCATGGTTTGAGTCCTAGACCTAATGGCTTGAAAAAAGCACACCAATTATGTGTGTGTGTGTGTGTGTGTGTGTGTGTGTGCGCACACACATGTCAAAAAAATATAAAGAAATAGAAATATAGTCATTGAACTTTTTTTATGTTAGATATAACTCAAGAGATGATAAACTTCTACTTTCAAAGAAGGTAGAATAGGGACCAGTAAATGATATAATGTGGCTGAACTCCCACATAATCAACTACAGCTCGAGTACCAGACTCGGAGACTTAAAATCTCAGGCCAGGCACATGTGTGTGCATGCCCCAAATCCTGAGAGGAGACTGGAGGAGAAGGGATTGCGGCATGGCTTATCTCCTTGGGGGGTGATTTCTCACTTTCTGTCTCTCTGTCTCTCTTTCTCTCTAGTGAGTGCACGTACCCTATAGCAAAAACCTCTTTAAAAAATAAAAAAGAAGGTAGAATAACACGGAGCAGATTTACCTTCTGATTTCTAACAATAAAAAAATACAAAATATGTTAAACAAGAAATTATAATACATAAAATAACAGAAAGTGGAAGACAGTGAGACTAAGAGGCAAGGAAAAGTAAGGTGAGTCCTATGACTGCCTCAGCTTACTACCTTGAGGGGGAGATCACAGATCAAAACACTGACAAGGAGAACCAATTCACAGTCAAGTGGACACCCTATTTTGAAAATTTGACCTGGACTAACAAAAAAGATTAGAATTCATAGAAAAGAGTATAGAAGAGAGACAGACTGTCAAAAATATCTATCTGGGCGATCTAACCATTTTGGGAGAAAGGAAGATGTCCCACTGATAACTGGGCCTCCAGCATACAAAACTTGAGTGATTGAACTTCCAAGTTTGGGAAGAAACCGACCATCCACCAGATGACTAGAAATCGCTGCAGGACCACAAGAAATGTGGGGAAGCAGGAAAATACCTCTCCTACAAGGGAAAAGGATAGCTCTTCTTCATCCACACACAGTTCAATGGAAATCATGGAAATGTCTGATAAAGAATTCAGAACATTCATAATGGCAAAGCTAACAGAGATGGAAGAGAAGAGAGACAAGGAACTGCTGAAGAGGAAGGAGAAAGGAGTTGAAGAGTTCCAGGAGGTGAGGAAATTAATGCAAGATCTAAAAGAGGAATTTCACACTTTACAAAAGAATCAGATGGAACTGTTAGAGATGAAGGCTATAATACAAGAAGTCAAAATCTCCCTTGAAAGTATTAAAAGCAGACTAGATCATACAGAAAATAGAATCTCAAATGTAGAAGAGAAAATGACTGGCCTAGAAAAATCCACCATGAAGACTGAGAAAATGGCCCAAAAATTTGAGAATAATATGCGAGAAGTACTAGATACAATTAAACGTCCAAACATCCGGATAATAGGTATCCCAGAAGGTGAAGAGACTTATAAGGGCATTGATAATCTATTCCATGAAATCTTACAAGAAAATTTTCCAAACCTGGAGAGGCACTCAAAGAT
>NW_006203847.1:208205-215704 GCF_000334495.1 Tupaia belangeri chinensis | reverse complement strand
GAAAATGTGGGGGGAGTGTTGGACAGGGAAGAGAATGAAGGATAGGGAATCAAGGATGGCAAAAAAAAAAAAAAGCAATATATACAAGACATAAGAAATGGAAAATTTTTTTTTGATAAAATGTATGTTGATGTGCTTGATTGAGCCAAGAGACAGTGTATTTTGGATGGAAAATTCATTTTGTATACTGTAATGATGTATAGCATATTAGTGTTAAAAAAAAGAAAAATTAATTAATTAAAAAAAAGAAAGAAAAGAGTATGGAAGAGAAAAGATCTATGCAGAGAGGGCTCTAAATATTGGCAATGAAGCTCCCTCAAGGGTTTAGCAGAGAACTGACTAGTAATATGAAGAAACTGCTTAAGTCCTGAAAAGAACTGTCCTAAAAGGCTACAGAAAAAAAAAAAAGGAGAACAGATAAGAAAAAAATTAAAAAGCAAATGGAAAGATAATAAATATAAACCTAATAATGTTAACAATCATACTAAATATAAAAGATCTAAACATCCCAATTAAAAGCAGAGGTTGTCTAATTGCATTTATTTATTTTTTAAAAAATGTTTATTTAATTTTATTTATCATTATTATGATTTTTAAAATTTGCTACATGGCACATGCGCTCACCAGAGAGAGACAGAGAAAGGCAAAATAGAAAGAAAGCCACCACAGTCGGCCATATGTGACTTCAGCACCTTAACCACCACACCACCTGTTGGCCTCTCAGGTTATATATAAAAAGAAGCAAGATCAAACTATCTGCTGCCTACAAAACCATACTTTAAATAAATACACCAATAAGTTAAAAATAAGGATGATGGGCCAACAAATGGCATAGTGGTTAAGGCACTGGACTCCCACATGGCTAAACAGTTTGAGATCCAGACCCTGTAGCTTAAAAATCATGCCAGACGTGTGAGTGCATGCCCAAAATCTCAGGAGGAGAATGAAGGATGCCCTTGTCCTTGTGGTGTAGCCATTCATCCTGGGGGTGATTTCTCACTTTTCCTATCCCTCCATCTCTCTCCAGCAAGCACGCATGCCCTATGGCAAAAATCTAAAACACAATAAAACTAAAATAAATAAAAATAAAGATTAAAAAAAGATATAATATGCTGAGTCTAACCAAAAGAAATACCAAATGACTATACTAACATCAGACAAAGTAGATTTTAGAGCTAAGTATATCACCATGGATAAAGACTATTTATTTTGTAGTGATAAATGATCAATTTATTAGGAGAAATTGACAATCCTAAATGTGTATGGGCCTAATAATATAGCTTTAAAAACATGAAGCAAAGATTGCTAGGACAGGAACAGAGAGAAATCTACAATTATTTTCAGAGATTATAAAATCCATCTATTAATAATTGATATAACAAGTATAGAATCAGTACAAACAAGTCAGATTTGAAAAATATTGTCAGCCAACTTACTCTAAGAAACATTTGTAGAAAATTGCACTTGACAATAGCAGAATAACTATTATTTTCATGGGTACATGGAATATTTATGAAGATAGATCATATTCTGCATCAGAAAGCAATCGTCAATAAAGATGTCAAGATTTGCCTAATACAAAGTATGTTCTCTGATGATGATAAAATTAAATTAGAAATCAAAACATAAAAAATTCATGAAAATGGAAACTATGTAACACTTCTAAATAACTAAAGCATCAAGAAGGAAATCAAAATGAAAATAAAATTCATTCTGAACTAAATAAAAATGAAAACAGAACATACAAAAACTTGGAAATTGTCATTAATGCAATACTTAGAGGTAAATGTGTAGCACTGAACAATTATACTAGAAAAAGAAGAACTCGAATCCATTACTACAGTTTCTACCTTAAGGAACTAGAAAATAAAGAACAAGTGAAACCTAAAATAAATAGAATAAAGGAAGAAAAGATAAAATAAAAAATTTAGGAGGAAACAAAAAAGTAGAAACTAGGCATTTATTTATTTTTTAAAAAATGTTTATTTAATTTTATTTATCATTATTATGATTTTTAAAATTTGCTACATGGCACATGCGCTCACCAGAGAGAGACAGAGAAAGGCAAAATAGAAAGAAATCCACCACAGTCGGCCATATGTGACTTCAGCACCTTAACCACCACACCACCTGTTGGCCTCTCAGGTTATATTTAAAAAGAAGCAAGATCAAACTATCTGCTGCCTACAAAACCATACTTTAAATAAATACACCAATAAGTTAAAAATAAGGATGATGGGCCAACAAGTGGCATAGTGGTTAAGGCACTGGACTCCCACATGGCTAAACAGTTTGAGATCCAGACCCTGTAGCTTAAAAATCATGCCAGACGTGTGAGTGCATGCCCAAAATCTCAGGAGGAGAATGAAGGATGCCCTTGTCCTTGTGGTGTAGCCATTCATCCTGGGGGTGATTTCTCACTTTTCCTATCCCTCCATCTCTCTCCAGCAAGCACGCATGCCCTATGGCAAAAATCTAAAACACAATAAAACTAAAATAAATAAAAATAAAGATTAAAAAAAGATATAATATGCTGAGTCTAACCAAAAGAAATACCAAATGACTATACTAACATCAGACAAAGTAGATTTTAGAGCTAAGTATATCACCATGGATAAAGACTATTTATTTTGTAGTGATAAATGATCAATTTATTAGGAGAAATTGACAATCCTAAATGTGTATGTGCCTAATAATATAGCTTTAAAAACATGAAGCAAAGATTGCTAGGACAGGAACAGAGAGAAATCTACAATTATTTTCAGAGATTGTAATATCCATCTATTAATAATTGATATAACAAGTATAGAATCAGTACAAACAAGTCAGATTTGAAAAATATTGTCAGCCAACTTACTCTAAGAAACATTTGTAGAAAATTGCACTTGACAATAGCAACTATACTATTATTTTCATGGGTACATGGAATATTTATGAAGATAGATCATATTCTGCATCAGAATCGTCAATAAAGATGTCAAGATTTGCCTAATACAAAGTATGTTCTCTGATGATGATAAAATTAAATTAGAAATCAAAACATAAAAAATTCATGAAAATGGAAACTATGTAACACTTCTAAATAACTAAAGCATCAAGAAGGAAATCAAAATGAAAATAGAATGCATTCTGAACTAAATAAAAATGAAAACAGAACATACAAAAACTTGGAAATTGTCATTAATGCAATACTTAGAGGTAAATGTGTAGCACTGAACAATTATACTAGAAAAAGAAGAACTCGAATCCATTACTACAGTTTCTACCTTAAGGAACTAGAAAATAAAGAACAAGTGAAACCTAAAATAAATAGAATAAAGGAAGAAAAGATAAAATAAAAAATTTAGGAGGAATCAATAAAGTAGAAACTAGAAAAAGAAATCAATGAGACCGAACACTGGTTCATTAAGAAGGCCAATAAATTGATACACGACTAGTCAGAGGTGATATAATTACAGATTCTATAGGTAGTAAATTAATAAATAGGGTTTCTATGCAACATAAACCTGTGAATTTGAAAACTTAGATGAAATGGAAAATTCTCTGAAAAACCCAAAATTCCAAAACTTTCTCAAGAAAAAAAATGACATAACCTGAAGTTATCTACATTTATTAACGGAATATAATTCATCATTTAAAATCTTTCCACAGGAAATGCTGCAGGCCAAGATGGCTTCACTCACAAAATCAACCAAAGATTTAAGGAAGACATAATAACGTGCAAGAACAACTGCAGTTCAAGTCTGGCTCCCACAGTTCAAAAAAATACTCCAAATGTGTGTGGGTGCCCCAAATCCCAACAGGATGGAGAAATGGAAGAGAAGAGATTTGATGTGACTATGTCCCATTGAAGGGTGCTTTTTTCTTCTCTCTTTCTTTCTCTGTCTTCTTAGTGAGCGTGCATCTCTTAAAAAAAAAAAAAAATTATGACCAAAGATATTTTTGTTTCCCTGCCACTCTCAAGAAAATAATTACTCTGTTTTTTTATGACAGCACAGAATGCCTGGCACAGGTTTCTATTCTTCCTAATTTATTGGCAGTTGTAAGAGTGTATATGTGTATAACATCATCTTTATTTCTTGCACCATTTGAGATTATTATATAGTTTATTTTTATTCTACTAATGTGATGGATTTGAATGATTAATATTTTAATTTAGACCATCTGCTGCATCTTGAAACAAAGCTATACATCAATGATATTCTTATAGATGGCTGTATTAAATATTATATTTAATATTCATAGAGGATATTGATAGATAATATTCTCACTATTTTTTAAAGTTTATTTATTTCCTCCATGAGTAAGAGAGAGAGAGAGAGACAGAACTGCCAATGGGATCTTGATGCCCTGATCCACCCTAGTTTCAATCAGTTCTGGACACATACACGTGCAGTGCATGCAAGGAGTTCTCCAGACTTAAACCAGAAATATCACCAGATGAGATTGACGCGTGGAGTATCACATTTTGCTACTGCACCATTGTCTTGCTGCCAATACTATTATTTTATTGTCATTGTTATATTTTAACCAAATTTATACTGGTTTCATAGAATATGTTGGGAACATTATCTTTTTCCATTAATTATTGAAATTACTGAGAGTTTATATCTTATTTTTTTCTTTAGTATTTGGAAGAATTCACCACTATAGTTTTCTATGCCAGAATTTTTTTTTTTTTTTTTTGAGAGATTTTCACTGTAGGGCGCGTGTGCTCACCAGACAGACAGAGAGAGACATAGAGACAGAAAGCGAGAAATCACCCCCCAGAGGGGATGGTCACGCCGCAATCCCTTCTCCTCCATTCTCCTCTCGGGATCTTGGGCACACACGCACACACGCCCGGCGTGAGTTTTAAGCCACCGGGTCCGGGACACGAACCGCGGTTGACTACATGGAAGTCCAGCGACATAGCCATTACGCTAACTGCTGGTTCCCCCTGGATTTTTAATGAAGGCTTACAAATTAGAGATTCAATATTCTTAATGGATATAATACTATGGTTTTCTCTTCTTTTATTTCTTGAATCTCTTTTGCTAGGCTGTGATTTTCCAAGAATCTATCCATTTCAGCTAAGTTTTCTAATTTACTAGCAGAAATTTTTTCTTAATATTGTCTTATTATTTTATTGTTTGTAGGATCTGCAATGATGTCCACTGTTGTATTCTTCATGTTGATCATTTATGCTTCTTTCCATTTTTCTTGACCAGTCTTGCAACACACTAATCTATTTCATTAATATTTTCAAAAGATAAAGTTAGGATTTTTTTTATATTCTCTACTGAAAGTCTGATTTCTTCCCTTTAATTTGTTTTCTTCTTCTTCTTTTTTTAAGTCATAGAATTTCAAGCATTCTTCATTTCAAATATTCCATTTAAGTCTATAAAGTCTATAATTTTCACTCTAAATAGGACTTTAACTATTTCTGCAAAATCAGTTTGCTGTGATTTTACTATCATTCAGATAAAAATATTTAGCAATTTGCATCGTGCCTTTTTTTTTTTTGAGAGATTTTTGCTATAGGGCACGTGTGCTTGCCAGAAGGACAGAGAGAGAGAAAGCAAGAAATCACCCCCCGGGGGGATGGCCATGCCACAATCCCTTCTCCATTCTTTTCTCGGGATCTTGGGCACGCACGCACACACGCCTGACATGAGTTTAAGCCACTGGGTCTGGGACTTGAACCATGGTCGACTGCGTGGGAGTCCAGTGACATAGCCACTACACCGACTGCTGTTCCCTGCACTGTGCTTTTTAAACAGGGGTTTTTAACCACCTCTTGTCATTTTTCGCAAGAAGTCTTCCAGATCAAGTCACTATGATTTCTTGCCTAACTTAATGTTGTAGAGACGTAACTAGAAAACAAAAAGCAATAGGTAGCAAGGACTAAAGCAATTTAACCAGCTAAGATGTTCTTTTGCTTTGCTTTTTTCCTTCTGAATTGTTTTTTTATCAATGACACTTTACCATCCTCTATAAAATAGTGACCCCCTCCCAAGTACTATCAACATCTCTTACCCTATTTAACCTTCTCTATAATCATGTTACCTCTTGGCCCATGTTGTGCACTTATTTACTAGTTTATTTTCTACCCTTAAATTTAGAATAAATGCTCCATGAGGAAAGGGTCTTAATTTTGTTAACAGCTATATTACCAGTTTTTAAATTGTGCCTGGCATGCTGTAAGTGCTTAGTAATACTTGTTGAACAACAGATAATTTAGGGTGGGATTTGGAACATGTGAATTTATCTTTCTTGATATCTCTAATGATCCAGTTTGGGAACAGGTATTCCCAAGAGTAATGGCCAGGCAGAAAATAATCTTGTGAGGTCATACAATGCTGAGAAAAATAGGTAAGAACTTCAGGTATTTGCATCCCTATGTCTACCCACCCATTTTAACCTCACATTGCTTAATTATTATTAATCATCTTTAATTAAGCTACTTTTCATCTGAGGAAGATGTTTGTTTGTATGTTTCACAGTGGCATTTTACCCACTTGTTTTTAGATGTTGTAAGCTATCATAGAAAAAAGTTTAGAACATACATATCTACACATATATATATTAAGTACATTGTTTGGCTTCAACAATTATTAACTCATGGCTAATCTTTTAATTTTTCTATATTTTTGTCTTTTTCTTTAGATTATTTTGAATTATATTCCAGACATTATATATTATATTATATTATATATTATTTGTAAATATTTCAGTATATATCTCTAAAGAAGATGACTATTTTAGGCCCAGTTGCAATGGTGCATGTTGCTCAAATGCTGTACCCCACAGGCTAGGACCATATAGGACATCCAGGTTCAATTTCTAGCCCAACCTAAAAGTGGTATGAGGTAACATGTACCTATAATTCTGCAACTGGGGAGGCTGAGGTGGGAGAATTATGAGCCTGAGGCTGAGCTGGGAAACATAGCAAGACCCTGTCTAAAAAAGAGTTGGGCATAGTAGTAAGCATGTGTTCTCCCATCTGGAAAGCTGTGGCAAGAGGATACTGACATGGTGAGACCCTATATTTAAAAGAAAAGAAAAAAGTCCATTTTGAAAACATAACCACAATATCACTATTATACTTAAAAGGTATGTAACCACTATGCCATCTGCTGGCCTCAACAGCAGTTTCTTATCAAATATAGTTAATGTTCAAATTTTCCCAACTGTCAGATAAATTTTATTTTGCATAGCTTGAAAAATTAATGCATTATAACTAGTGAGAGGCTTGCTCTATAGCTAGTGGTTGAAGAACCTGGATCTCACATGGATGACCACTGTTGGAATCCTGGCCCCAGCTGCTTTCAAAACATCTCAAGCATATGCATGTGCATACCCCAAATCATGACAAGTTGGCGACATAGAGAAGGGATTGCAATGTGATTATATCCCATTTGGGCAGTGCTTTTATCTCTCTGTCACTCTCAGGAGAGTGCGTGCATCCTGGCAATTGAAAAAATAACTGGTCATTATGTCTCTACAGCCCCACCCCC